>NC_061127.1:9393939-9696969 GCF_905220365.1 Vanessa cardui | reverse complement strand
AATACTTAATATATACATCTTATACTAAAATAAACTGTAAGATTTTTTTTGATTTCAAACATGTTGCAGAATAATTTTCATTTGATATGTTCAAAATTGGTATTAAAATAAATACGAATTAAACTCATTATGTTATTTTATTTTCAATTATCTGTATCGCAATAACATTTGTGTCCCTACCTATTATAAAACAAAGTCCACCGACCGCGTCTGTCTGTCTGTATATTCACAATAAACTCCAAAACTACTGAACGGTTTTTCATTCGATTTTCACTAATAGACAAAGAGATTCATAAGGAAGGATTAGATATATAATTTATTAAGATTTTTTGTAAATAAGTTGAAATAGAACGGCATTTGTTAAATGTTTCGTAAACAAGCAACAAAAAAAGGTAACATTAAAAATTGATAACGTAAAAGTCGAATTCGATGCCGTTTACGTGAAAAGTAATTTTCGAAATATTTTTACAAAGTTCCATCCCATTATTAGGATTATAAATTGAGTAAATTAGTATGTTCATTCTCGTTGGCTAATAAAGATAAACCAAAGCTGTGAATAACCATAGTCTGAGTGTGAATGTAATGGGCTTTGACGTATGATTTTACTCACTCAATATTTTACATCCGTAGATGACTTCAGTGGCGGATTTACCAATAGGCTAAGTAGGCTGGAGCCTTGGGCGGATAATTTAGCCCAAATTTGTTATTGTCTTACAGAAATTTAAAAATAACTTATAATTATATGTATACACATTACGTCCGTAATCCGTATACTCGTCACTACGTAGTGGATTGGAAATCTAGTAACTGACTGAAATATCACCTAGTTTATAATAATACTAATAACGGGAAATAACCGATGTAATGAGGAAGATAGAACACAAATCATAAATGTTGCAAAAAAGTGGCGGCAAAATTTGAATAGCCTACTAGCGGCAGATTTGTAAATCCGCCACAGGATGACTTGGATAAGTTTTCAACCGACTTCAAAAAGGAGGAGGAGAGTTTGTTACCTCATAACTTTTCACTGGGTGGACCGATTTTGATATTTTTTTTTTGTTTGAAAGGTGCTTCCCGTGGGGAATGAATATTAGACTACTTAAAAGTCGATTTACGATTATATAATGTAGTTATAATTATTGCTATATTTGGAGTCGGTGTTTTTCATTTCGCTTTACTTAGGAGGACTCTAAAAAATATGTTGAATACTCAATTATTTTGATTACTTTTTAGTGCATATTTATTTGTTTTAAAATAGTGTTTTGTTTGAAGTCGGTTTTTCTTTTTGTTAAAATTTTTATTTATTAATGACACTTATTTCGAGTGGTGACTATAGTTTCAAATTTCAGGATGAGTAATTCGAATTCCGTTTTGATATGATAGTGTGTAAGGTACGAATTCACGCTTACTTGACAACAGTAAATTAAGTGAATGCCTTTGACTCAGTAATCAATTAAGAGTTGCGATGGACTTCTTATCAAGTATGATAATTAGTCATTACACAGGAGATTAGTCTGAATTATAAAAATCAGACAAATTCAACTAAGCCGATCGAAGAGTGATAAGATAGTAAGCGTTTCGAAATTATTTACACAAAATAATAATCTTTATCAAACGCTTCAGTAGCAATGAAATTATACGTGTAATTGCTAGGATATTCTCGAATATTAATTATTTAAAATGTTAACGTGTTTAACTTCTCTGTTAATATCAGTGTGTGTTGTGTTTATTTTTCGATTCATAAATATGAAGTATAAACCGGCTATATTGGGTATTTATCAACAACAAAACAAAACTTACTGGTTTAAGTTTTTATTTATGTATTCGTTTCTTAGAATGAAACAGGTAAAGAAAGTTATTATTATTATTTCACACAATAGAATTTTAATTAAAGTCTGGTGACGTAATCAAAGTGATCCCAATTATATTTAAACTAAATTACACTTTGTAACTACTAGGTACTACTCCTATTTTGAGAAAGTTTTGTTTCATCATGCCGCCAAACCCTAAACATTTCCGTTTAATTTAAAAGTATTAGCCAGTTTAATAAAACGTCAGTCGAGTAAGTTACATATATAACATCTTAGAACCCCTAGTTAACGTAGCTATGATGATGGAAGATACATAAAATGCGAGCGCATTAGGCAGACTTTTTATTTGGTATCCTATTACTAATATTTTTTTAATTTTAGGTTATTACATATTTGAAAAGACTATTAGCAATAGAATTAGGTCGTAGTCCTGATGGAGTTGCACATGTCCAAGAACATCACGCAAATCTAGAACAGATATACAAAGTGGATGACCATACTATGGTAAAGATAAAATATTAGATAAATGTATTGAATATTACTCTTTACAGAATACTTAATGAGCCATTTAATTCCTTATTCAGGCAGTCGATGGCGTTTACTATAATGGAATGTCTGAAAATGGAGATGCTCTCATTTGTGGATTAGCAAGGAGGCCACATGGAATCTGCGATTCTTTCTTATATTTGAAGGTATTACTAAAGTTTTAGTAACGGATAAATTTCGTACTTCTTTTTTTTACATACAAATTGATTGTTGTAATGAATGTTTGTAATGAAATCAATTTATTATGAACACCTGTTGAACAACTTTAGATCTATATATTTTTAAACTTTGGTAAAGGTATTAAGGTAGAATATAGCCATAAACACAAGTTGAATACGTAATGAATATACATTTTTTATATTTGTACAGATTAAAAATGAGCCCCTCCTAATGACACCTAGACTCCCGGATACTTATGTGCAACGAACAAAAGAGGACGAGGATGATTATAGCGTTCAAGGAATTAAAATTAAAAACTTTCTACCTATGCGCACTTGGACGTTATCATACAATGGAGAAATGAAGTGAGTCATTGAACTTTTGATTAGTAACGAGTTTTTTAATCTAAAGTAGGAGCTAAGGACTTAATGCATTTGGTCCCAGAGTTTTTGTTTTACAACTTGATTTTTTCTATGGCTAGTCCAATATTTTAAATTAAACACAATGGAAATTATTAATAAATGTTCTTGGACAGATTTTAAAGGCTTGGCATATTATATTTAATAGTTTATTCGGGGATTGGCTCTTATTTTCCCGTGATAGTAAAGCCTGTGTCACTTGGGCCCATAAACTACGAGTATCTTTGGGCGATAAATCACGCTGATCCGTTCCTAGTTGCAACCTTCGTTATAAATACCAACAATGGAACGTTCACATTTTCGCATTTATAATCCAAGTCATAATATAATGAAGAATTAACCTTTTAGTGGAAATAATAATTCTTTTAAGAAGTAAATACTGAATCAGTTTATTATCTAGACTAATGATATAAATGCGAAAGTAACTCTGTTGCTGCCTTATAACCAAACAAGGGCACTGTATTTGATGAAATTTTGTATGATTCTTTTATGCATAATGTCTGACAATCAAATATCAAAAATTTCTTGTTACAATCAGCTTAAGATAATATATTATGTTTCTTGATTTTCTAAAATTTTGTAGAAATTTCCTCTGGACATAGAAATGAATTAAATTACCGTGTTTTAATTTGGATTCGATTGATAGTTTAAAAAAAGTATATTTTTAAATAAGGATTAATAATAGATTTCCCTTTGCTTAAGCGTATTATCTTATCAAAGCACTTCTAATATAATACAAATTGATGTAATGATTAAGAGATAATCGTGCCAAGTGGCGACAGATAGCTGTGCACTCAATATTAATATGAAAGCACTGTTTTGTGTCTATATAAGTATATCGAATATAAATGGAGAAAACTATTTTTAGACCCAAATTTAATTGCAGGTGATTTTTTTAGTGTATTTAAAAATTTATTTTATTTAAGCACTGATTAAAAAAAATAACGAATGGATACATTTTTTATAAATAATTTCGCCTGATGTATTCTTCACTCAAACATTTTCTTACCCTCAGTAACCATCTTAGCTTACACAATTATTTTACCATTTTGCTCATCCAGAACGACATCGTCACAATTGCAAAAATCTCTAAAATGACTGATGATCAATAGTTTTTGATTGACATCTATATAACAATAATTCTGACAATATTACACTAGAAAGTATGTACGAAATGAGATCGTTTGGAATGAAAAAGTCATTTTAGAGATTTTTGCAATTGTGACGATGTCGTTCTGGATGAGCGATTTATGTTAGTACTAGTAATCGCCCGCGGCTTCGTTCGCTTTTAAGGGTGTTGTGTCTCATATTTCAGGCAAAAAATGTAGCCTATGTCCTGTGTTGGAGTTCAACTTTGCTTCATACTAAACTTCATCAAATTCGTTTTAGCGGTTTGGTCATGAAAGAGCGACAAACAGACAGTTACTTTCATATTTATAATATTAATATAGATTGCTAGTATAGTTCGTTAACATAACTACTGATCTCAAATAATACTTTATTATCTGTTTGTTTTTATGTTTGTTATTTTGTTCAATTATTAGATCAAGAGATGATGTTAATAAAACGGTAAAAGTGTCAGCTGATCTCATCTGGAGCGCGCAGTGGGCACCGTTCGAGTACGACACGCAGATGTCACCATACAGCGTCGCCGACGACATGGCGAGGGAACCTTGGTCGAGTGACTACTTTAAGCTTGTTAAGAAGTATGGTCAATACTTATTAAATACTAAAAACACTAGTATGTATACCACTAACTTAGCATAAAGAAATCACGTATCCATATATTATCTATTCAAGTCAAGATCCAGTCAATTTAAATCTTTAAATATTCTTTTGCTGCTACTTCAACGCGATTAACATGCATTCTATATACATATATAAATCATAAATAATTACTTGTCTGTAAATATTTAAAGCAAGATAAATAAAGCTTAGATTAACGTATTCCATTCCTATATACTAATATACAATTTTTGATTCATATTTTTTTTTTATAATACAACAACATATTTCTTAATAATTAATTTAAATTTGATTTAAAGACCATTCTTTTGTTTATCCAATACAAAAATCACGTATCATGCTCTCGCGCAATGATATCGTATCAATTCGATGTCAAATGTTGTTTATTTGGAATTACTGACAATTATGTGTCTCAGGTTTTTACCCGAGTAATTGTGAGTTACTAATTTTCTTCGCGACAAAACAGATAAGATATTTGGCACGAGAAATAATTGTTTCATGTTTGTTTCGATCAGAATACACGACATCATTTGTAGAAAGTTTTTATTAAAATTTGAAAATAATATTAAGTAGGTAATGCAAGTATGATTCCGAAAATGATTTTTCAGACTCCATCAGACGCATTATGAACAAATGGGATCCATCACCGGTACAGTGACGGTCGAAGACAGAACATACGAAATAAACATGCCGTGTGTCAGAGATAGAAGTTTCGGTAATTAATGATTATGATATTTGTATAATTAAACATTTTTTTGCATCAACGAATTAAGTAACGAAAAAAAGAGTAGCTACATCCAAACTAAAAGAAACTGCTTTGTTACGGAATTCACAAAAGCATCCTTTAATTAAAAAGTACTACACTCCTCGGGAAGTACATAAAATACTTTAAGCATATCTTTTGTAGTTATGACGAAATACCACTATCAGACTTTGATATAGAGTATGTACCTCCACATGAACTTGCACATTATTATATTTAATAAGTCGATCTGGTCTACCGACCATGGTAGTGTGTTAAGCCAAGTTCAAGTTAATTTTTTTCTTTTAGGACCTCTACGGGATTGGCGTAACTTCCATCGTTACGTTTATCATTTCGTATTCCTCGAGAACGGCGATTGCATGGCCATCGGAAGTGTTTCACAGCCCGCAATACTATCTCAGTAAGATTTTTTTAAAATAAATAATAGTTTACATTTTAAATCTTACAATTTCATTCGTTTATGAAGCTAGTCATTACATAGTATAAAACAAAGTCTCTTTCTCTGTCCCTATATCCCTATGAAAGCTTAAATCTTTATAACTACGCAATGGATATTTGATGCGTTCTTCAATAGATACAGTTATTCAAGAGGAAGGTATATATGTATAATACATTCACAATAAAATAGAGAATGACTGAAAAACTGTGCACATTGCAAAACACTCTTCAGTATATTTTATTAGTATCGGCATTGCAACCGTGCGAAGCCGGGGAGGGTCGCTAGTTAATTCATATTTGTAAAAAGGGCAAGAATTATTATCTACGGATCATAGTATTTATCGTTTATACAATTATTTCTAATTAAAAAAGAAAAAAATCTAGTCGAATTTTAAATCTCGTTGTCTTCGATTATAGTACAGTTACATAGGTACGTAATATTTGACTTACGCCAGGCTATCTTATACTCTTGTCTATGAAAGAGTAATTATCACTATGTAGTGTAAAAAATTATAATAAAAATATGTCTTTGTAGCCTTACCATTGGATATTTATGTAAGAAGGCTGATCAGACTGTAGTTGCGGTGGACGCATCCGATTTCCATCTTTACCAACACGGAGAAAACCAAATTCTTCCAAAGGACTATGGTTTTACGTTTCAAGCTGGTACGAATATTTATATTACATTTTCACTTATCTATCACCTGATGACACTTTAACCTTTATTCTACTTTTTAACAGTAGTTTTATTTTTATTGGTGTTCATATATTGGGTCTATACGTGACATAACATTTTAGCTACTAATGAATGTTTAAAATATGAGTTATGACTGATTGGAATACCAAAGAAGTATCCATGCATAGGTATTAAAATGTACCCTACATTATATACACATTTAATTGTATTTAACTTATATAACTATGTATTTTAAATGTCGAAATAGAGTAACATTGATTTTATTGTTGGTTCTTCTCGGTAGAATCTACATTCCGAAACTAATTAATATACTTTGTAAAATGACAATTCAAAAGTATTTATAAAAGTTTACTTGAATAAAGTATATTTTGATTTTGTATTTAAATTCTAGGAGGTCAATCATACGTCGTAAGAGTTATGGTAATCGATGAAGACGTGTTTTACATTGGAAAGGATAGAGAAGCGAAGTTCTACGAAAGATGGAGCAATGTCGAAGTGAACGGCGTTAAAGGAAAGGCTTGTGTGGAATGGCAGTACAATAACACGCAAAAATAAAATCATAACTATTAAAATGTATTTCCATTATTTCATGTCCGTCAAAACACTTATTATGTATAACAGTTACATCGATTGAATTTGTCTAAAGTTAACGTATTTTCAGATGATTAATAATTCATCTTTTATAATAGTAACAATATTAGCAGTTTATATTAACTATATACTGTCCAATCACCCGATTGGACCCATGAGTTAATTCATTTAAGGATCCTTAATACGCATGAGAGCCAAGATGTCCCAGTGCAGTGGCGGATTTACAAATTTGCCGCTAGTAGGCTATTCAATTTTTGCCGCCCCTACTGACTTTTGAAATTCAATACGTCAGTTTAGTTCACAATCATATTAATTACATTTATTCTGAAATTGCAACTTTATGATTTGTATTCTTTCGTCCTCATTACATCGGCTTTTTCCCGTTAGTAGTATTATAAACTAAGGTGATATGATATGATTCTTTTTATTTTTGTAAGATGATAACAAATGTGGGCTAAATTTGCCGCCCTAGGCTCCACCCTACTTAGCCTATTGATAAATCCGCCACTGACCCAGTGGTTAGAGCGCGTGCATCTTAAGCTTAACCGATGATTGTGATTCAAATCCAAGCAAGCACCACTGAATTTTCATGTGCCTATTTGTGTTTATAATACATTTCATGCTCGTCAAGGAAATATCGTGGGCATGAAATTCTGCCACATTTGTAACCAAACCGCATTGGAGCAGTGTGGTGGAAATTAATTTAGCCTTCGCCATTAGCCTAGCAGTACGAAATTTACAGGCTGTTAACATAACGTAAATACACATGATTGCCCTCCACGATTCGACCCTCGCCTCAGAACTTTTCGGGAGCGAATATTTTGCGTTCTCATAACTAAGATACACATTCATTTAATTTTAACATTCATAAGGGGATAAAATATATTAAAAAATAAAAACACAATTTAGCGAGAAATATTAAGTATATTTAGCGTTACACTTTATACAGAATAGTTATATTTTATACTATGACTCAAATATGGACTAGCAAATTATAGCGTCGTTCTTGACATTTTAAGGTAATGTTAATGGTACATATCACTGGAGTTGCTTACTTTAATTATTATAATTGCTCAAGAAACATTTCTAGTTCCTATATAATAGTAAAAACTCGGTACTACTTGCAAGTTATTTCCATTTCTTTTCATATACATTTTCAATAGAAATTGTATTAGTCTTCTATAAAGTCTTAATACTTCGAATTGGCGTAGAATAAAGCGCAGCTTACCTACATTGTAATACAATTCATATTTGTATAACGTAATAAAAGATAATAAATTTAAAATATTATATATCGAATATTTAAAATTATATACGAAACTTACTAAAATTTTGGTCACTACACGTATATCTAAGAGTAAAAATTGTGCATACTATAATATTAAATTTGGAACATTGGAACACATAACAATTAATTAAAAAATAAAAAGAAATATATAATCTGTGTCTTAAAATACACATTTAATGTATTGTCGCCAGCACCGCATTTGTGTTGTAAATTTCAGCTCAATAAAAAATGGCGTTACTATTTGTGTAAGTTTTGACCCATATTATAATAGACATAGTTGAATAAAATATTTTAAAATAAAGACAATTTAAAAGAATTCAATTTAAAATGCAAAACAGTTTCATAAAACTAATCAAACTGCTATTTTAATTAACGATTAATCTGTCTTACATCAAGTCGAGTACAATTTCGTATTTTAGTGATGTTGTTCAAATATAATAATCAGAAATATTGTGGTTACATATAATAAATTAATTAAGAAAAAGAGAAAAAGTGATTAATATATATTTTTTTAGATTTTGTATCATTAATTTGCATTTTAATTTGTAGCGTCGGCAGAATAATATGGGTCAAATATTCTTACAGTTGATTTTTTACAGATTTGATACAGAGAAAGAAACTGATTCTGTATCGAAAGTCATTAACAAAAATATAAAAGAAACAACTAAATATGTCTGAGTAAATATCAGGTTAAAATACAATTTTGAATTGCACAACTCATATCATGAATCTTCCCAATGTTGTATTATCTAGTAGTAAAACATATAATATTATTAAAAATATTCAAACAATTCCATGAAAATATTACATTAACGGAAAAATCTAATACTATTAGTAAAAACTACAACAATTATATTTCGAATAAAACTAAACATAACTAAACTAAATCACAACACATACAATTTTAATTATATTTTTGTTGCACTTTTTTATTAACATAATAATTAATAAGATATACAGTACTTATTTTTAATAAATAATAAAAATGATAAATGTGTTATTACAAATTTTGACTACACTCTTTCGTTTAACTAATTATTATTATTGATTTGAAATAATTACATATAGCGTCAAAAACTATTTTTGAAAGGCAAAAGAATATTCTAAAATATGATAATAGAATAGAACGTTTAAATAATGTTTAAACACAGGAAACAGATATTATGACAGGTCGGTTTTTTTAGATGCTTTACAAATATCTGCTTTATTGTCCATTGATTAAGATATGTCGTATTTACGGGAGCAAGTTATGGCAATCTGTGGTGCAGATACAATATATGCAATTTGAGTTTAGGAGGTAATTGACATTCCGCTAGGTATCTACCGTATTACGAAAAGCCCATTGACAAAACCCACCTTCCTTTTTCGATATAAGATTTAAAAAAAAAATGACAGAAAATAATTAACTAACAAATTTTGTAACCAAATCCTTTTTTCGTAGTTATCATTTTACGTTTTTGCTAGGCTAGGATTAGGACAGGCTAAGGGATTTGCCTGTACAGCCTTTTATTTTTCTTGGATTCTTTGGATTATTAAGTCATTTATAATACATATTTTTTAAATTTCGCTAAAAATTATGTTTATAATCTTAATTAATTTTGGATATTTTTTTCTCAAAATACCATAAATTGATTAATTTTTTTTAATCCTTTTCCGGACTTCCGAATATATTTAGTAATATTCACTCAAAAGCTTTTACCTACAGTCGGTACAATTAAGAGTTTTGAACTTTAATATAATAAATAATTAAGAATTGTTCATGTATAGCACATAATTAATAAAACGACTTTCAATTAAAACATAAGATCGTTTAAATTTTGTTTTGGTCAAAATGTATGTTTTGTAATTAAATCACACAATTAGCCAGAAGTCGGGCTTTATAAAATTAAATTTTCATTACATTTTACATGTGAACATGTATTTTTTATCATTAAAATAATAATTTTATACGAACATTTTGCATGGCTTAAAGTCATAAAACATTTAATAAAGAACATTATATGCTATTGTACCTTGCTTATGGAATGGGACAAAGACTAGAATAGTAACTAACTAAAAACTATGCCTTCTATAATAATGACTTAATAGAATGTATAACGCGTTATCATTTTTACATTTTTATGAATTTATTTTGCTTAAACTCAAGATTTACTTTTATAATTTTGCTTTGTAAGCCTCATTTGTTTTTTTTTGTTAAGAGTCATTAACTCAGTTCTATATTATCTGTGAATAATCGAACATCGACTAGAATCATTATTGATCACAGCGCAACATTTAAATGTTTCCAACATTTCCCAGTTAAGTAGTAAGGCGGGAAAACCGTTTCGTTTTCCCAACACGTGTTCACAGGTATATTTCATTATATATATTACTATTTACATAAATTACAGACGGTTTTATTTGCTAATTTTTTTCAGAAAATTGATTTTAGAATGTTCGAATTGTCTATGGACATTTACTCTTCTATTTTATTCACATAAGTATATCCTTATAAATACATTACCATGCTGTTTTATAGTCGATATATCCACCATTAACTAGAAATGTACAATCACGAAGAAAAAAGAAAATATTATATGGCAAGCTTAAAAAAAGCTCTACATTTAAACGAAACAAAATATTTAAGCACAATATAAAGAATCTAAATATTGGTTGACTACAGATTATAAAATATTAACTTTATAATACCTCTTTCTGGATACACAAATTTAAAAAAAAAGTATACAAAATAATTTGTAGTATTTTCAATTACATAAAAATAATTTGTAAATAACCTTCCACTTAGTGAAGGTAATATTAACAGGAAACATTTTTGACATATACAATATTGGCTAGAACAATTAAAACACAGATTAAAAACAACATAATATTTCCCAAATAAGGGTAAAAGATACAACTGATAAGTATGTAGAAAGTCGATACATTGGACCCAGTATTGGATGACTATCGATTAAGAAAATTAAATGTTGGTTCAAATATTTGCACCAATATTTGGAAGATGACATCCGAAAACGATCTTGCGTCATAATTTAATAAATATTAATGCTATATAAGTGACGTAGCAAGAGCCGGGATACATAATTAAAAGCGTGACGTAATAGAAAAAGTAATGACGACGGGACGTTCAAATATTACGCGAGCAGATTAAGAAGTCGCACGCCATTGAGAACGGTTCGAGGTTGTGTGCGATTATTTGTATCTTTTTAATTTTGCTGATATATAGAGCGGGGAGAATTTCAAGGTCAAATGTTTTGACGGTATTTGTGAACATCGAAATTGAGTTAATGGGAAGTAAACTAATAAAGAAGAAATAAATATGGATCACAATACTTCCTTAATACAATAAACATATTTCTCTTACTACTATATTAATATATAGCAACGAAATATATAGTATACTCTCCCATAAGGGAGCAGGATTGTCATTAAAAATCCTTCATGAACTAAAACAGTAACAAAAATAAAATTATAGTAAACTGCATACTAAAGAAAGAAATATTGATAAATAATTAAAAGGAACAGTAGCCCTTATTACAAAATCATCAAAGTTAGTAAAGTTACATATTCTATGACTAAAATATTTCACATCTGTGCATCTCATATTCTTTGGTATATATCATGTATAAAAGTCGAAGCATTGAAGCGTAAAACAGAGTGTCTATCAAGTGCATCACAGTCCGTATAATTGTACCGTCTCGTTGATAAATCGTGAACTAGTTAATGTCTTAATGTTGTCTAAAATTTTCGCGATTATTACACATTTAAATAAAACTAGTTATAACGGATTTTAATCGCGTAATAACATGGGATGTCCAAAATAATTAATATACGCGATTAAAATCCGTTATAACTAGTTTTATTTAAATAGTGTCTTTCATTATCCTCTACATAAACCCAGCAATAATAACTTACGTAATATTTGAACGTTTTTAAATCTGCATCGCGCGAAACTCAAGCGATGATTTATAGAAAACGTTGGCACAAATATTATCAAAACATTAATACTAATATACAAATATTTGAACGAATGTCTAGAGTACGTTACACAGAATACAATAGTTTAGTTCTGAATTCATTTAATTCTTCGCTACAGGTAATATAATTAAAAATAGTTTTCATAGGAAATTATTATTTCAGTAAGTCAACATTAAATACTGTTTGTTTAAAACCTCATTTATTGACTAGAGTTATTTTAGTTGACGACGTTCTCACTTTGAATATTATTTTCATGTTACTAATCAATGATGTTCTAGTAAACAGTACACAACATATGTCATTAACGCGTAAAAAGTGAAGACTAGAAAACGTCCTAATTGGGACGTTTGCCTTTAGTCGTTTTCATCATAATTATGCCAGTAATACGTTATAATTAATGTCCGACCGAACTTTCGGTTTCGGTTTCGGTTTCGGCCGAGTTTCGGCCAAAAATCAAGTTTCGGCTGCAGTTTCGGTTTCGGCCAAAATCGGCCGAAACTTTTGCCGAAACCGAAACTTATCTCGCAAGGTCACGCACGTTCGCATAACTTCGTTTTTCGCGGCAAAGCTGTGTCGTAAGCCGTCGGCTCTGTTCGGGAATCGTCGTGTGCCGTTCGGATAGCTCCGTAGTAATGCAATAAAACTTAGTCAGTGCGTGTGCGTCCGACGGAAACATTATTTGGAGGTTATGTTTTGATGGAACTGATAACATGTAAGTTTTTGTTTTGTTTCTGTACTTGAATGATTTATATAGTTAATTAAATAATATTTAATTAAATATTGAATAAATATTGAGTCAATAACTGTTTTGTTGTTATTAACAAATGAAGCCACATGTAAAAAAGAAATTGTAAGTAAGTAAATAAAAAATGTGAAGTGTTTAATTTCATAAATTACATTTTATAGGTAATCTTATTCGAGATTTGTTTTTCATTCCGATGACCTATTGTCCGATTGTTATTGTTACGGTTTTATTTTTAATTGTTTCAGAGTAAAATGTCACAACGAGAAAAAATAAAAAATCCGATTTGGCAGTACTTTGATAAAAGTATCAGTGATACATCAAAAGCTGTTTGCAAGATATGTAACAAGTGCTATTCATTAGGAAGCCACGAAGCAAAAAAACAAACATCACATGGACTGAAGTTGCATTTATCAAAATTTCATGACCATGAATACAGGCAAGTACAAAAACGTGTCTCAGAATTGAATGATTACAAAAGTGAAGCAAAATTGAAACGAACAGACTCGAGTGCATCGTTGAAAAAATCGAGCGCAGATCAGTCAACTCTTGTACAGTCAACTATCTTAAGTTTGACTTCTAAACCTAAAGTTGCACTATGGCCTGATGATCATGAAATTACAAAAAGGATTGACAAAACTATAATGGATCTGATTATCGTGGACATGTTGCCTTATAGTTTGGTGGGAGGTGAAGCATTCCGCCGTCTTAATTTATGGGACCCTCAAGGAACTCGCAAATATCGCTTAAAATCTGAAAAATATTTTAGGACTTCTCTAATGCCCCAAACATATGACAGAATCAAATCAAAAGTACAGGAGTTAATGGCACAGAGTAAGTGGGCAAGTGCTACTACAGACATTTGGACCAACGCGAGTAAAACATGTTCACTTCTTAGCTTCACAGCTCATTTCATCGTTAATGATAAACGTCTTAAAGTGATTTTAGGTGCATGTGTTCTAGAACAAGACCACACCAGTCAATATATCGAAGAAAAATTTACAAGTATGGTAAACGAATGGGGTTTGCAAGGCAAGATTTTTCTAGTCCTACGTGATAATGCCGCTAATATGGTTCGCGCGATGCGTGATCAATATGAATCTGTAGGATGTGTCGCACATACTCTACAGCTCGTAATAAAACAAGCGCTATTTTCAGAAAACGAAATAAAAGACCTCCTAAAGAAATGTAGGAAAATCGTCGGCCATTTCCATCACAGTGAGCCAGCAACCAGGAAATTGAAAGACTGTCAAAAGCAATGTGGATTGCCAGAGCATGCTTTGGTGCAAGACATTGATGTGAGGTGGAACAGCACCTATTTGATGCTGCAACGACTTTTGGAACAAAAAAATGCGGTAAACTTATACTCTGTTGAACATGGTAAGATTGATTCTCTTCAATCAAATGAATGGGTCATTGCAAAGAACCTCACATCCGTATTGTCATTTTTTTATGAAGCCACCCTTGAGTTATCATTTGATAATGCATGCATTTCGATTGTCATACCTTTGATATCGTTATTAAACCGGAAATTGCAAGTTCGCTATGAAAGTGACAACGAAATGATGACCAAGATGAAAAATTCACTATACGAGTCCATGAACAATAGATTTTCATCAGTGAAAAAACTCCCTTCGTTGATGGTAGCTACACTATTGGATCCAAGGTTTAAGTCTAAGTACCTCAATTCCAATGAAGTAGACATTGCTGTTACAGAGCTAATATCTTTCTTGACCGAGTCTGAAGGCAACAAAAAATCATCCCGCACCACTGATAATGATAACGCCAATGATTCTGTGGCTTCAACTTCAACATGCGTCCCGCAAGCTCACAGCATACAGCAAGAAAAAGAAAGTCTTTGGGATGTGCACGATAATACGTCTAGTCAAACAGAGACCACAGAATCTGAAGAAGGCACAAAACACTTTCTAAAAGAAAAGATTCAGTCTTACCTATCGGAGCCATTATTACAACGTAATGCTGACATATATAGTTATTGGAACTGCAGTCCATATCCTATATTGAGAAGTGCTGTTTTAAAATATCTTTCAGCTCCACCTACCAGCGTCCCGAGCGAGCAGTTATTCAGTGCAGCTGGCCAAATATACTCGGATCGTCGCAATAATTTACATGGCGAAAATGTAGAAAAACTGCTTTTCATGGCGTACAATATAAGACTTTTCAATTATGAGTATTAATAATACGAAAATCCAAAAAACAACCCTATATTAAGAAGTTTTTATATTTGATTTTTTAATTGTTTTCAATTTAACTGTTTACTATAGTTTAATAGTGAGTTACTTAATTTTAAATATACCTAAGTATAACTGTCCTGTTAATTGTGATCTAGTTAAGTATCTTTGTTATCTTATCTTAAAATATGTGATTTTTGATTATTTTTTTGTTGAGACTGAAACTGAGTGTAAAACTAATTTTAGTTATTATTATTTTTAGGCCTATAAGAGGTACCTAAAAAGACTGATGATTATTCTAAGTACAATCCAAAGTATTAAATAGAAAGATCTCAAAACTTAGTATTTAGTGAAACAGTAACAATTACTTATTTGATTATATTTATATTGTCAACTGACATACAATTTTGCTATGAGAACTTACTTTGAAAAAGTATTAAAAATGTTATTAAGATTTTTTAATATTATATTAAATAAATGATTACAATACAAAAAACTGAATTAATATACTGTGTTTCCACTTCATGCCCTAATTAATGCAAAATAATGGTAAAAAACACCAAATTTCAGTATTTTAAGAAATTTTATACTTGACCATGTGAGTTTCGGTTTCGGTTTCGGTTTCGGCCGAAACTGAAGCCACGGCCGAACATTCGGTTTCGGTTTCGGTTTCGGCCGGAAAACCAGTTTCGGTCGGACACTAGTTATAATACATCATAATTATGTAGTAATACGTTTTGCGTAATTAAAACATCTAGTTATCCCTTTTACTTATTGTTTTTATCAAGCTAGTCTTTTTACTTGTAACGAAATGTAAAATAAGCGGTCCCCGGCGCGGCACACATTTTTCCTTTGTTTAGTATGGGTATAACATATCTGTTTATTAGAATATCATTGTTACTAATATAATAAGCTATAATACTATGAAGCTAGTCTATACGGATTTTGAAGTACATTATACACTATTTCCAGTCATTTTTTAAATGTGTAAAATAAAATAAAACTCTTGAAATGTAAATAACTAATAACAAAATAATCTTTGGTTTGTTAATACTCGATGCAATTCTATAAATAAAATGTGTTTTTGAACTTTTTTTATATATGATTCGCTGATCGTATACCAGTACCAAATAGGTAACACTTAACAATATGGAATATAACAGCAATTCAAATCATAAAATACCAATGGTATTCCATTTTTGAAAATGACTATTTTTTTAATCACAGTTCAAACATAAGAACCGACAGCAAAAAAAATATTTTTTTTCAATCGATAACCTTTTCATAATATAAATATTCGTTAAATTAATATTATGATTGTTGTACTGGATGTAATGTATTTTATATGTTAATTATTGAATATTGCATATGGCGGACGTACCGGGGGCGTGGTCGAGAAGCGCTCGTCGACGTTTTATTCCCTCTAAATAAACTTCACGATTGAACAAACCAGCGGCTAGGGGCACACTGAAATCAAAATATATAACATTGATATACTTTACATAATTTATTTATTAGTTTTTATAAATCTATACATATGATAAAATTGGAGTGTCTATTTGTAATATTAAAATAGCCGCTTTTTACTAAATGTATGTATACACGGTACATATACCAAAACAACATTTTTTATATTTCTGTTTGTCTGTTTGTTACGGCTAATTCTGGAATGGCTGGACCAAATTTGACGGAACTTTCATTGGCAGAAAGCTGAAGTAACTCTGTCTGTCTGTCTTTTACCACCAAACCAATGAACCGAATTTGATGAAATTTTGTATGAAGCAAATTTGAAATCCAAGAAAGGGCATAGGGTACCTTTTTTGGCTAAAACATGACAAACAACCCACGGGCGATAGATAGTATAGAACGACTTACACATCAGTGCCGGGCCGCAGGGCGCAAGAGAACAGCGCCCACACGGGCTTGTGGTCGCTGGTGACCACCGACTGCACCGAGTTGTACGCGATGCACTTCAGGCCGGACGAGACGGGCACGCTGCTGATACGACGTAGGCCTGGAATTGTAATTAGTTTATAACAAAATTACATTTATTTTGTACTTGCTCTAGATATATATCAGATATCTTACTATCAAACGGTAACACATGTGATTTCAGCGCAAATGTCTATGGGTGGTGGTAATCACTTACCACGTAGTTGTTTTTTTGACCGTCAACCTACCTTTATAATATATAAAAATTTTCCACCAAAGGATAAAGTAATTAAATATAGTTAACAAGTACAGTATAATTCTTAAAATTTTAACTAACAATAATAAAATTAAACACAATAAAATAAATATAATTTTTTATGAAACAATTCAGAATGCTATGGCTAAGATAACTTAATGTTTTATGTATGTTTTTGTTTTTGATTTCTGGATTATATAATCCAGAAATCAAAAACATATATTTTTTAGTCGAAAAAAAAAAAAAATTATTCAACTAAGTTTTTAAATTTTTGATTCGTCACTTTACATAAATACATTCAAACTAAAGCTACCATTTATATGTAGATTATAAAAAGAACCGCAAAGAAACCCAGTAGTTACAATTATCCAACATTTACCTGAAAACGCAGACGACGAATTAGCTGTCATTGATTTAGCTTTGAACAATATTCGATCTGTGTACGCCGGAACTCTTTGTTTACTGGACGTGTCGAATTGTTGACTTCCCGGGTCATACTAAACATACAAAAATATATATATAAAATTAAATAGAGTACTAAGCAATTGTATAGCAAGAATAATAACTAAATCTATATTGCTATACTAATATTATAAATGTGAAAGTATAGTAGGACACAAATTTGATGTAGCATCGGAAAATGCAATGGAATGAAATTAAAACCGATTACTGCCGATTTACACAACCAATAGAAATAGCTCCCTATCGCGCCATTCGACGCTATTCGTCGCTATAGATTCACGCGTCAGAGAAAGCAAGTGAATGTAAATCCACGCGCCAAATTGACTAATATATTACGTCATATGATATTACAAGTTGTTACGTTTGTGCAAAAATCATATTCGCATGAGAAATAAATATTGATATCAAAATCAAAATCAAAATAAACTTTATTCAAGTAGGCTTTTATAAGCACTTTTGAATCGTCATTTTACAATGTGAAGCTACCACCGGTTCGGAAAGTAGATTCTACCGAGAAGAACCGGCAAGAAACTCAGTAGTTAGTCTTTTTTAACATTTAAAAAATACAACGTCATGTTAATTAAATACAATTATTTCAATTCATGTATCCTGCTTGGAAGTCAACAGGTATTACTCCACGCTTTTTTATCATCTACAAAATCTTGTATCGAATAGTATGCTTTTTCTACCAATGTATTTTTAACAAACGATTTGAATCTACTAAACGGCAAAGTTAAAAATTTCTGCGGAATTTTATTATAGAAACGGATACCTTGCCCCAAGAAGGATCCATTGACTTTGCGGAGTCGGAAACTTGGCGTTATAAGTTTATCCTTACTTCTAGTGCATATACAATGATTATCACTGATTTTATCAAAGTGATCAATGTTACTGTGAATATACATGATATTGTTGTAAATATATTGCGACGCAACAGTAAGTATTCCTACTCTGTTAAAAACATCCCGAAGAGAGTCTCTAGCTCCAAGATTATAAATAAACCGAATTGCTCTCTTTTGTAAAATAAAGACAGATTCAATATCTGCAGCGTTACCCCAAAGTAATATGCCATATGACATAATACTGTGAAAATAACCAAAATAAAATAATTTATATATATATATATAAATTATTTTTAAATATAAAATAAAATAATTTATATATATATATAAATTATTTTATTTATATTAGATAATTTGGGATAGCATACTCAATTCGGATGTGATTGGGTTTTACGAATTTTGCCGATGCGACATCTAAGTTGTGTCGTACTATAACTGTCTGGATGTCGATCTTTCACTATAAAACAGCTGAACCGAACCGGGTTGCCTGGAAGAGATCGCTGCTTAGCGATAAGGCCGCCTGTTGCACCTCATGCAAATTTTGCAAATGTTATTTTTTAGTTTTAAGATTGGGTGCAATAAAGAATAAATAAATAAATAACCGAATTGGATGAAATTTGGTATTCAACAAATTTGAACTCCAAAGAAGAGCATAGGCTGCTTTTTTTGCCTAACATATGACAACCAACCAACCTAGGTGGTAGCGCTTTGTGCAGGCCAATCTGGGTAGGTACCACCCATTCATCAGTTATTCTACCGCCAAACAACAGTACTCAGTATTATTCCAGTTTGAAAGGTAAGCGAGCCAGTGTGACTACAGGTACTAGAGACATAACATCTTAGCTCCCAAGGTTGGTGACGATATAAGGTATAGTTAATATTACTTAAAGTCTATGGATGATGGTGACCACTTACCATTAGGTGGCGCATATGTCCGCCAACGTATACCATAAAAAAAACCCAACCCCTAAAACGCGAAGTCACGGGCGACAACTAATTACTTATACATTATTGATAATTAAAAAAAAATACCTTATAAGTTGGTGGAAAAGTAATTGGGGCTTCGCGGAAGTCTCGAAAAGCGGCGCCGTCTTCCAGCACTGCAGTCAGCTGATCCGCGTGTAACAGTCCGTGCGGCAAATTTGGCGGGAGGGGGAACTGGTAACAATAGCAAAAATGTCATAACTTAGGAATTGAGATTCCAAATTAAAAAAATAAACTTTTTTTTATTCGTATCAAGTCTTTATGGCAAGTATAAGTATTAGTGTGTAGAGTCGAGATGGCCCAGTGGTTAGAACGCGTGCATCTTAACCGATGATTGCGGGTTCAAACCCAGGCAAGCATTGCTGATTCATGTGCTTAATTTGTCTTTATAATTCATCTCTTGCTCAGCGGTGAAGGAAAACATCGTGAGGAAACCTGCATGTGACAAATTTCATACAAATTCTGCCACATGTGTATTCCACCAACCCGCATTGGAACAGCGTGGTGGAATATGTTCCAAACCTTCTCCTCAAAGGGAGAGGAGGCCTTTAGCCCAGCAGTGGGAATTTACAGGCTGTTGTTGTTGTTGTTGTGTAATTTGTATGTAATTTTATGACTGCACCGCCTACGCCGATAGTTTTGAAATCTCCCTTTGATTTGATTGTCTGGAAGAGATGGCTAACAAGCCAGGCCGTTGTACAACACTTTTAATGTACTTCTTTTGTTTTTTTTTTAATTATTTTTTTGTATTTTATTAATTTTGTGTTACATTCTTTTTTTTTGTTTTTTGTTTGTGGTGTGCAATAAAGAATAATTCATTCGTTCATTCAATAACAGTAAAAAAACAGTATCTGTTGTAAAAAATATTATTAAATAATTCCATACTTGTGTTTGTTCGATCCATCTTAAAACAGCGGCTCTCGGCTCTCCAAGTCTAAAATTAAGATCACCACACCAGAACACGTAGTCGAAATTGTTAGTGACATCTGCAATAAGAGAAAAAATATATTATTTATAAGCTGTGCATGATTGACTTTTGATGGCAACACTTATTTTCGCGGAGCGTATTTACGTATAGTAAGTAGAAATATAATACAAAAAAAAAACTTTAGATTTACGTATTTCATACGATTTGCTAATATGCAATATTATACAATACTAATTTATAATTAATATATCTTAATTTATAATACAACACTATATATGCTATTACTGAGAATTTTTCGACCCAATAGTACGACATAATTTAAATGCTTATTTTAAAAATGAAACAATCAATCGTAAGTTTGGCGAATTTGTTTGGATATGACATCACAAATTATAACGTTTGCGCAAAGATCGTTTTCATATCATAAATAATTTAACTTTGATGATTTTGAAAACGCACTTAATTCGGATGTGATCTGTTTTACGGATTTTGCTGATGCTACTTCTAAATTGTATAGTACTATACAGTTGGTTAAGTTATTCGACCTTATATTTAGCTACTAAGTGTCTGTGTAAGTGTCTGTCAGACACACAAGTCTACGTGAAGTTATAAATTAAAGAAAAATAACCTTTCCAAACTTAGTTTTGGTACTGTAGGTCTGACAAACAATTTATGCTTAACCTTAAACCTCGTACGTTATAGTTTCATTGACTCACCTTTACTTTTATGTCTGCAGGGCAAATTTTTAGGCAAATCAATAGACCTTATTATTCTCTTGATATCTGACAGTCTCTCTTTCACTTTCTCTTGGTGAGCTGTCAGATGGGCGGTCACGAAGAGAAACGTCGAACCAAACAACGCAAAGGATATTGCTACGGCACCTTTGGTACGAAACGCGGTACCGGGACGGACGGAAAGGCTCGCATCTTCGGGTAGCGAACAAAACCATATAAGATCTCTTCTTATAAATACCGTCAAATGTATTGTACCTGAAATTATGATTAACTGACAGTTGCATTATACGTTACCACTAGTCGTCCGCGACATCTCTCGCGTTTGTTGGTTGTAGTGTGTTAGGCAAAAGAAGTATATGTCCTTTCTTGGAGTTTGCAGCATACCTAACGTGACCAGACGTCCCTTTTTGAACGGGACAGTCCGTTTTTAAGATTACGAGTTCCGGTGTCCATGAGATGAACTTTGGGACATGAAATTGTCCCGTTGTCTGCAGCCGCGTGAAAATATGCGTAGCCGAGCATCTCAGTCGAACGCGAGCGGTGTGCGAGTGTGCGTATACCTCTAATAATTTGTAACTTTTGACCTAACTGATATATTCTTAATGAATGACTTTAAAAAAAAGGTTTCTCTTTCTTGGCTACCTTTAAATTGACTGAAATAAATCAGTATCCCGTTTTGAGTAAAAAAATAAATGGTCACGTTAAGTATACCAAATTTCATCAAATTCCGTTCAGCGGTTTGGTCGTGAAAGAGCGACATATAGACGAAGCTTTCACATTTATAATATTAATATAGCGTTGAACGAAAATCAAGTGACGTCACCGGACATACGACGAAGCATTACAGAGGATATCTGACAGGCGGGCAGGCGATGGCCATATTAGTTGAGACGGAGGATAAAAAGATTGATTTCAGTTGCATGTTTAAAGTATTGTTTTATGTTGTTGTTATTTTTATTAAATATGATTGTTTGTTTGTTGATAGTATTTTTGTGAATAGTAGATTATAATAGATAATATAGATTAATTATCATTCAGAACACACTAGCGTTTTCTTTTCTGAGAAAATATATTAGCGTGATGCAAGTAAAATAATTCTTTGAGCTTCTAGATCATACGCTTAAGGAATCACTTTACAAACATTATCTATTATTACATCATAATATTCATTTAATTATTCCGCGTCCTGACTATCAACGTATTTATTTGCACAATATGACATAATATAACTCAATGATCAAGTTTTATCTCTGTTTTCTGAAACGCTGATCAAATGCAGATTAACTCATTAATTTTTAATTTGAACGCTCATTGGTCATCTATTAAGTCCTATACTGTCTCGTAACAAAGGTAATCGTATTAATGTGACTGATCAGTGTTTCAGAAGTCGAAGGTTTTGGAAAATTTGAAAATATGATATAGAATTCGTGTCTACACCATGTGGAAATTTCTGAAAAGTTACCGTAGAATATCATCAAGATTTGCATTTGTTTATAATTCAAATAGGATTCAATCAATGATGTTCTAGTAAACAGATATTTCATTAACGCGTAAAAAGTGAAGACTAGAAAACGTCCTAATTGGGACGTGCTTTTAGTCGTTTTCATCATAATTATGCCAGTAATACGTTATAATACATCATAATAACGTAGTAATACGTTTTGCGTAATTAAAACATCTAGTTATCCCTTTTACTTATTGTTTTTATCAAGCTATCCTTTTTATTTGTAACGAAATGTAAAATAAACGGTCCCCGGCGCGGCACACATTTTTCTGTTGTTTAGTATGGGTATAACATATCTGTTTATTGGAATATCATTGGATTCAATATACTCAATTTGATTAATCTCGAAAACAACACATCAGTATTTTGTATTTAGGTTATTCGACCTGTAGGTAGTAAGTATATAAAATATATGTTTAAAATAATACCTCATTGATAACACATTATTGAGATATTAAGCAGGTACTTTTAGTAAAAATAGTATTATTACTATTATAGAATACAGATGTATCATACGTTAAACGTAAATTAGATATATTATATTGATATTATATTGATCTTTATTTATAAATTCTTATATCTCACTGTACAACAAATTAATATTACTTAAATATATTACAGTAAAAAGTAAAGCTATTATTATAACACTCCATCATCGCAGATTAAGAGTAAGCCAGATACCTCTGTTTACTAAGCGATATGAAAATCCGCTCGACATTTTTAACCTACCTAAGATTTATGGGATCTATTTACTGAACAAGGCGAACAGATTTTAAAAATGTAACATGAATAGTGTTTTAACACTGAGATAACTTATATGTCATGAAAATTATGTTAATAAACATGTAGTTTCAATATGTGTGGAGATTGCATTGATATCAACATGTTAGTAAGGCACGTTAAAAATACATATTTGTGTATTACTAATGCAAATTTTGCAAATCATTTTATCATTTATTTCGTTGTCAGATAGACTTAAATATAAACAAAAAGAAATGTAATTTTCACAGTGTTTCCGCGGAGCCTTAAGTAGATAATCCTTGTATGCAAAGGTAACGCCTTGTAGGAAAAGGTAACTTTATGACGTCATGAATGCTCCAGAACTCATTGGAACTAAGCATAAAAAAATGTTTAACTTTTTAAATACTGAAAAAAATATTGCGTACATCCATATAGGTACGTTTTTTATAAGGAAAAGTCATTAAATACCTATTATACTATCATATCTGTGTATGTAACAAACGTTGTTTATATTATCGATCGATTTAATCAATTGATGCATCATTGGACAGATAAAACCTGTACCGTCAGAAACAAAACAATAGAAGGCAATGACAGTTGATGAAGTCATGACGCAAAACAGCAATGTTTTATAATTTTAAATTTAATAAATTTATTTATTATAAAATTTTCACTTGCTAATATTATAAATACGGTGTGTGTGTCTGTTTCTCTTTTACGGCCAAACTGCTGCGCCAAATTTAATGATATTTTGTACAAATAATATAATGTTGTCTTAAACGTTGGCGGTAGTTGTAAATAATATTTCTTGTGTTCTTCAAATAGACAAATGCCACCTTAGTCTAAAATGTAAAGTGCTCGAAACGTCGGGATGTCAAAAATAATTAATATACGCGATTCAAATCCATTATAACTAGTTTTATTTCAATGTACGAATAATAATTGAACCACCAAAGGGAAAAGGCTACTATATGCCCAACGCTTGACTAACTTATAAAACAACACTACAACTAGACAACTATTATCACAATGTTTTGATACATAATAATAGAACTAATTTCTATATTTTCAAGTATTAGAACAGCGCCATGTTTGTATATGGCACTAACTTAGGTAATGCTTGACTGGACAGTATGACTAGTATACTTCTATAGTGCTCATCTATGTACAGCATTAAAATAAATGAACAGTACATGATTTACATTACAAATACACAATAACTTACCTAAATAATAAGAGTGCAGTAGTAAATGTGATGGACCCAACACCTCTTGTATTGTGATTTCCCATTCGGTTCGCTCTGAAAATGATTCTTGAGTGCCAATCGCAAAAATATCCGGCACATGTTTTACCTCATTGGGGAATATAAAATCAGCTAGTTCCCTGAAATTCAATATTATATTATATAAAATAATCGATTTTCACTATTACAATACGCTAATCTCAAGTGAGAAATTAAATAGAGAGAAGAATATTAAGCAAAAATAAAATACTTGAAAAAATTCAAGTATTTTATTTGATTCAAATTGATTTTATATCTGTTATTAGGTTAACATTATAAAGAAATTTATTATTATTATAAAGAAATTTTTGGGATACCTTATGTATGTATTTAATTAAGTCTCTTATTTTTTTTATTTATTTGATGCAATGTTTAAAGTCAATTATTTATGTGTAAAGGAGTAATAAATATTTATGTCTGTTTTATCTAAACAGGATACATAACTTATTAATTAATTTCTATTCAAACTTACTTTGGAGGTGCCTGTCCATTCATATTCCAGGTACCAACAAATATTTTCACTTCCCGATCTGGGAATACATGTTCCAACTCAGCGGCTCCGAGTAAAGAGTGTGATGCTAATCTTCCATATAAATAGTTTCTATAAGAAAATAAAAACAATATAATATATGTAATAAAGTAAAATATTTGACATAGATGTTAGTTTTGCATAGATTAGAATGGAATCAATTATCAAAAACAAAATGGACTTATTATTAATAAGCAATTGTTAAAAGCATATAAATCTCTGAGCAATATTAATGTTAATTGTACCTTTGCTTTGCTTCCTGTGTGGGTATAAGACGCAACACCTGTGCAGCAAGCAGAGAATTACGAACCAAGCTGTCAGTGCTTCCTGCGCGAGAAGCTGATCTTGTTATTGTTGACTTACTCCTTATAGCGTTGCATGACACAAATATGGACAGAACATTAACACATGAGAAGGCAGTTTCAAAACACAAATTAAATAATAAAAGCAACTTACCTTCTCTTACGATCTAAAGAACTACTCCTATCACTCTCGGGTGAGGACGAATGATACAACGGCTTTGATTCATTGGATATCAAATGATCAGCTGATAACCTTTTGACAAATAATTTACTTTTCGGCTTAATGCCTTCAAATGAACCCGAATGTTCAAAATATTTTTTTGCATCATCACTTTTTGGAAAATTCACTGTTACTTTTGGTATTTCTTCACTTTTCGTTTGAGAAATTGTATGATCACTTAAACTATTATTACTAGAATCGTTTATTGGACTGCTCGGTCTTGAGTACGAATCGTCCTTAGATCCGTGGCCTTCCACTAAGCTCTTAGGGCGAGATCTTCTAAAGAACGTCTTACAACATTTTTGATTACTATCGTCGTCATAAGTAGTTGTGTTTTGATGAGTTGTTTGATGATGATCAGTTCCATACCTCGTATTATAATTTGAATTATTATGAGGATTATCGATACTAGTTTCGGAGTTGTGAGCACTATGTGCTATAAAAGGGTCAGCAGGGGACATAGGGCGTGAGGTTGATTGACTAAATTCTTCGTTGGAATCTGTGTCTACATAGCAGCCAACTTTTGGTGATTTTTTCACAAATAGTCGTTTCCGCAATGACAACTTTTGTTTGGTCCTGGTAGGTGATGTTGTCATGTTTGGTTTAAAACCACTTTAACAACCAATTTAAGTTACTAATTACATTTTTACTAAATATAGACAACATAACCTATAACAACATATTTGTGTCATTATGTCATTTTCAATACTAATGTCAATAAATATAAAATCAAATTTTGCTGAAGAAAAATACGTTCAAAAAACTTTTTTATTTAATAAACACAAAAAAGTTATTAGTTTCATAAAGTTTATATAAAATTTTGCGTTTGTGATTCGGCCACTCGAATACATTATAAAACAGTTTGTATTAGATTTGTTACCACGGAAACAGTAGAAACGATAAAATAAAACAACCAACAGTTAAACATATAAATAGTAGCACTTGTTTAATTTTCATAGAAATAAAGTAAATTATTCATAGTTTTAAATGGTATATTATACTAATGAAAAAATAATGTAGCTATATAAAAACATTTCTAGATGAAATTCAATAGTCAGTCAATGTTGGAAACGGTAATACAGTTTTTAATAATATTTGTAAAATAACAAATTGGTTATCGTTTGGAAAATATAGATTAATAAACTTTATACTTAAAATACAATAATAGCAGTGATTTTTTTTTAAATTAAAATCTCACGTTCCAGGTACAAGCAAGTTTGTACCGTTGTACATTGGATAAGGAGACAAATTTCCATCCCCTACGGGTTGTATTCCATCACCTGAAAAATTATAAAAGGTGGTAAGTATAATAGTAATGTAATGATTAAATAATATATACAAATTATAAAAATCATCCATTTCTTTATTCACATATATTAATTAACCGCGTTGTAAGAACATTGATAAATATTTTGTTGGCAGTATTCTATTTTTTATCTGTAGTTATAAAAATATTATAATAACAATTTATAAATGATTATAAAATTAATGTTGGTATTTTGTGTATTTTAATTTAGGTAACATTTTCACTAAAATAGTGTGTAACTTACCGATGTTACAGAGGTCGCTAGTACAGGCCCGGTAATAAGTTCGAAAATTTGAATCTGACACTTCATGATTTAAAAAGTCTGGCGATCCCTCGCATCCTCGTAAAAAACTAACTATCTCGCCTGCAGGGTCCTAAAACATAATTTATTTATATGTATGTTTTGAAAATACCTTTGAGATAATGCTTGAACTTTTTGTTTTGTCAATTACCATAATAACCAGAAATGCCGCAAATAGTTGGATACCGATTAATCATAAAATCGGAAAATAAAGAAAGATTTATGTGTTAACGAAAAATAATGTCATGAATCTAGTACCTTTGAGTGTATTTTATCGTTTAGAAAATAAAAACAATGAAGTTAAAAACATTTTAAGTATTAAATATCTCATATTCGTTTAACATTTTAAATGGTTGCCACAGTTTAAAATCCATTCCCCATTTAAAGTAAGATTGCTAAACGATACTCAATCATTTCACAAGGCTTAGAAAGACTATTTTCTGCGAGAGGTTTGATTTAAGAATAAAAGCTTAACCGACTTGATCCAAAATGCACTTTAAGTCACTTAAGAAGCAACTCATATGATTTAGAATGCAGCTAAACTGTATCTCTTATCACCATCGTACTGTTAAATTAATTAAAAAAAAAACTTACTCGAAGCTCTTGACGCATAATGGTGCAATACGTCATACTGCATTCCACTCTGGTCGTAGAATTGCTTATAGTGAGACAAGCTCTGTTGGTGTCAACCGAAGAGAAACCACACGAGTAGCATCGCAAAGATTCTGGACAAATTTAAAATGATATTATAAACATTGTATTTGTAATATTTTTTTGTCACAATACAATTTAGTAATTATTGCTTTGTTTGAGATTTAAATTTTTAATAGAAGAGTCATTATTATGTTGAAATTTTATGATATCGTCATCCTCCTGCCCTTGTCCCAATTTACTTGGGGTCGGCGCAACATGTGTCTTCTTCCATACTTCCTTTTGACGTCATCCCACAAGTAACATTCTTTCCAGCCATATCATCTTTTACACAATCCATCCATCGTTTCATTGGTCTTCCCTTTTTTTATATCCATCAACGTTCATGCCCAAGACCTTCCTTACAAAACGTTCCTCATTACTCCGTATAACCTAATGTAACAGCCACTTTTATGAAAATGACAATACAATGAAAATGGTTTGATGTCACAATTCCAGTGAAATTATTTTGAAGATAAAGACCAAAACAAGAGTGAATTTAAGTTATATTATGGAATCATTAAAAATTTCAAGGTAAAAATACTGAGCATATAATTAAAATAATGACTAACCCACAGTCTTCCCTAGGGCACAGATAAATACGAGCAAAAATAATTTTGTATACATCATTATACGCACTCAACGTAAGCTATCACAGAAAGTAAATGCTTCCCTCAAATTCATTATCTGAGTACCTATCTATCATTGAAATCCATATCTTATCGATTCAAATTATTGTTTTGCGTTAATGATTAATAAACGTCATGAAATCACAGAACCGACAAAAGACCTCGATTGTTCTAATCTTTTATTTATTATAAACTAGCTTCACGTCCCTGTTTTACATGGATACAATAAGAATTTATATATAACTTGTAGATTTAAGTAAATTAATTAAAATGAATTCAATTGTTTTTTTTCGTCTACGTCAATATTTTCGGCGTTTCTCTAGTAAAGTACACATGTAAAAATCAAAAAATCAAAATCAAAATAAACTTTATTCAAGTAGGCTTTTATAAGCACTTTTGAATCGTCATTTTACAATTAAGTGAAGCTACCACCGGTTCGGAAAGTAGATTCTACCGAGAAGAACCGGCAAGAAACTCAGTAGTTACTCTTTTTTAACATTTAAAAAATACAGCGTCATGTTAATTAAATACAATTATTTCAATTAATGTATCCTGCTTGGAAGTCAACAGGTATTAACTCCACGCTTTTTTATCATCTACAAAATCTTGTATCGAATAGTATGCTTTTTCTACCAATGTATTTTTAACAAACGATTTGAATTTACTAAACGGCAAAGTTAAAAATTTCTGCGGAATTTTATTATAGAAACGGATACCTTGCCCCAAGAAGGATCCATTGACTTTGCGGAGTCGGAAACTTGGCGTTATAAGTTTATCCTTACTTCTAGTGCATATACAATGATTATCACTGATTTTATCAAAGTGATCAATGTTACTGTGAATATACATGATATTGTTGTAAATATATTGCGACGCAACAGTAAGTATTCCTACTCTGTTAAAAACATCCCGAAGAGAGTCTCTAGCTCCAAGATTATAAATAAACCGAATTGCTCTCTTTTGTAAAATAAAGACAGATTCAATATCTGCAGCGTTACCCCAAAGTAATATGCCATATGACATAATACTGTGAAAATAACCAAAATAAACTAAAATAAACTAAACGAGCGGTATCAATATCATGTACCTATAGAATCTCTGTTGACTGAAGAAAACTGCATCAAAATTCGTAGTTTAATAGATCTACGGAATTTTATTATATGAAGAAATGAAATCAATGTTGGTTTTGTAACTAACTGTTATATTTTAGTAAAAGAAATAAGTATATTTTATGAAGTGTATAGTGCAGAGAGGAAGCCGATAGTGCCCAGAGCATCACATTGGGTAAAACATGCGTAACAATGCGAAATTAATTGAAGTTACTCGTTCATATCCATGTATCACTGAAATAAAATGATCTTATTTTGAAATTAAAATCTGATGCTTGTTAAGTAAATGTGAGTTGAGTAGATAAATGAATCCATCAAACCATTCTGACAAATTGTGGAACTTAGCTTTAAACCTCTTTTAGATGACGACGATTACTTTACTTCGATATGGTAAAACGTTCATTGAAAAAAACTTCTTGAGATATCGAAGTGTCCCAACTTTAACTGGTCTTAGTACTGATTAATATCTGGTAGTCCACAAATACAGTTTCTATTTTTTGTAAGGTGTAGAAAGATTTTAATAAACGCACATTAAGGCTGTGTATGAACTACTTGTTTTCTTTTTCTTTTTAGATTTAACTGATTTAATTTATTGTTATACATATTCATTTTTGTTGTCAAAATGCGCGTATATCGACTCCTGGGTTGTTTCATATTTTTTCTTCATTATATCTCTACGGCTATTATACTAGAGGGAATAATAATTATCATATGTAAGCACGTTTTCTATTACAGCTTTCTCGACTCTTATAAATTACCTATACGGTAATTATTTAGATTTATTATTCAGTATGTAGTGCTGATTTGCTCCTACGTGATAATTACATGTTAAAAGGTGTATAGGTTATATAGCAATTATAATAATCGTGTAGCGAAAAACAAGTATTTTACTAAAAAGTTTAAGTAAAACATAGGGATGTATTTTTTTTTTATCTGTGGCAACATTTGCAGACACAATCATAATAAATGAAAGGATAAAAAATAATAATAAGAGTAGAATTCTTCATTACATTTTCTTTCAATTCGTTATTTTATAGAATTTCAAATTAATAATCACAGATAATTAATTATAATAATTCAACATCTGTGGATAAATAAATATCATAGAGTGATATATTGATTTCAATAACAATTAACAAGAATACGGAAATATGGTAAGGTGGGTTGAGCTCGCTTGTTTATTGACTACTGAATAACTTAGCCGGTAACGATTTAAATTAATAATATAAAAAATTACATAAATATTTTTTATTTTGATTGTTATTAATGAATCTGGTAACATTCAAAATTATAGGAAAATTCGGCATTGTGATTGGTTTAATTAAAATTTTAAAATTTAAATTTCGAACTTGTACCGATTCCCGTGATCCACTCGCAGTCTCCAGGGCACTGGCCGGTGTTTATCTTAATAGCCATTTCACTGCCGTCCATCTGCTGTGAGTAATCGATTGCCAAGCAATTACCGCCCGACGTCTTGCTAACGGAATTACTGAGCGGTTTCCATACAACCTGGATCAATATAGCTTTCTCGATTTATTTACTTGTAGGTTCAATTAGAATTCACACGAGAAAAATATTTGTTTTTAATTACACGTACGCTTATGTATTATGATTTCAATGAATTTTTTTTTTTCTTGAAATAAGTCTTAGACTACTATTATATAAGAAACAATATTTAATACTTTAACAATTTGTACAGTATTAATATTGTATATTTAAAAAAAAAACGTGTTATTATGGTACATGTATGTGAATTATTTATTTTGTTTTATACGTGTAATCTAACTTTGTACGGCTACAAACAATCTTTATAGCTATAGATATATATACACCATATTAAGTACAATTTAAGTTTAAACTGAATTTAAAAACACTATTTTTATTTAAATAAAGTTCATATTAAATAAAAAAAATCTTGTTTATGTGAAAGGTCCCTCTTGATTACAGACTGCTTGGCTGCAGCGAGACCACACATGTTACTGCACTGATTACATCTCTTATAAACAGCTTTTACTACAGACTTAACGTACTTACCTGAATATTATACCTCAGCTCATGTAGTCGATCTGCTTTATTTAATAATAATCGCACTAAGAAAATATATTTCATATCTTAGAATTAAATTTCGTTTCTCAATTAAACAGATAAACATTCATATTTTAAGAATAAGCATAAAAAACTCAGCGCTATGCTGATTTATATTACACTTAATTAAAAAAAGGAAAAAAAAAGAAAAAAAAATAACCAAAACCGGGAATGCGACTCTTTTAAAACAAAAGAAAGATATTGACAACTTTATTAAAAAAAAAACAAGTTTTGATGCATACTTTAACATTAAAATTATATAGAATATATTGTACTACAGTTACTTTAATAATATGTGCAGTATAGATTTTTCTTACTCATGAAACAATTACCTTAATAGCTAAGTTAAGAAACGCTTGTATTTAACCGCCGGACGGAAGGCCGCCGGAATACAGTACGTATTGTGAGTATTCTACTCTACTGTGAGTAAAAAGTTATGATTCCTAGGTATTTGTGACGCGATATTTTCTCCAGTGAAACATTTCGAGGAGCAAAAGGATAACAGCCAGTATCATTCCATAAGCAAGCATCAACAGAGCTGGGTAAAAGTCTGTCATATTAACGGAATCAAATGTACCACCATGAACAATGCAAGCCGGTTTTTTTGCGTAGATTAGTAGATTTGCTCGAGAATTTAAACCGTGCTCTTGGTTTCTAAATAGTCTGTAAATGATAAATCTGTATTAAAAAAATAAATAAATAAGGTTAAGTTAATTCTTGAGCTGGAGCTGGAAGGAAAACATCGCGAGGAAACACGCATGTGTCTAATTTCATCGAAATTCTACTAATTCAACCCGCATTGGAACAGCGTGGTGAAATATGTTCCAAATCCTCTCCTTAATGGATGAGGAGGCCTTATCTCAGCAGTGGGAAATGTACAGGCTGTTACTTTACTTTACTTTAGGCGAAGTTAAATTTTAAAATATAAACATAAGGATTTCCTTTAAATTTTAAATAGCAATTCGCTGAATATTTACTAATTTCGCAATTACTGAGAGTATTCATAGGATTTTCTTTACAGGTTCGTATGTTTTCAATTTTGTTTTGTTTTTTTTTTTTTTAAACGACGTCTAAAAAAGAAAATATAGAAATCTTAACTACATAACAATACTAGGTAAAATAGTAAACAGTATTTATTACCCAATTTTGTACATTTCCTTTAATGGAGAGTTCTTGCGACAAGCTAGCCACGGTTTATTTTCTTCGATATACTCTATCTCTTGTAGATCACATTTCTCGTGCTCTAGGAAGTATTTCTCTACTAATTTGTATCCACCGCCAAGGAACATATTGAATGCAAACGGTTTCTACAATTGATATAAATTTTATGAACATAAGGTTGGTAATATGAATGTCAAATACATTTTAAATTAACTTATAGCTTCGAATAGTTTTGGTCACCAACCATGGAATGGCGCGGGCGGTGAAGAAATATTAACTTTTCCTGCCATCGCCAATATAACGAATGGTTAATATAGCAACCTTGGAAATTAAGATGTTATGTTCCTTTTTCCTGTAGTTACTATTTTTTTAAATACAATATTGATTACTATTTGTACGAAATTAACATTCAAACATTCCTTGCATCGCCAACGCGCCACCAACTTTAGGAACTTGATGTCCCTTGTGCCTGTAGTTATGCTAGCTCACTCATCCTTCAAACCGGAATGCAATAATACTGGGTATTACTGTATGGCGACAGAAAATTTGATGGGTTATCAGACTATCACAAAGCCCTACGAATACTTTAATGTTCAATAATTGAATGGTTTAGATCTAATATTAACTAAATAGACACAATATAGTTTTATTTACAAATAAGCTATATATTTTCTTATCTTATCTCATATCTATCTGATTTTAATAGCGTAATTATTTATTAAAAATAATTGGAATCTTCAATGTTTTGTAAAAATAATAATTTGATAATTTGAAAGATAAAATAATTGCACATTTCCTCCATTATTACAATGTTTTGCGTAATTCCATAAACTATTAATAACGAACGTTGTTAACCTTTTGCAGTCTTCTCACTCCTTCTTCCAAGCTCATAAAATTTGGCTTGTATCCGCGAGGTGCGATTTTCTTTTCGTAAATGGCTTTCTTAATTGGGTCAGTTGCCGCCTAAAAGGGTTTGGAAAGAATAAAAATAGTATCCACATAATGTGTTGAGTTACGTTTCACAAAATAAAAACAAAGATTATTTGTATTAGCAGATATCATAGTATCAGATACTTCTATATCGATACATATAATAAAATTAGAGTGTATTTTTGTAATATTAAATAACATTTTACTAAATACATATGTATTCACGGCGCTGGATGTGGTGAATCATCAAACGAATTTATTTATATTGAAGGTATTAAGAATAATAAAGAAATGCTTACTAAAAAGTGGTGTCTGTTATACGGAGTTTCTTCAGCTCCCAATTCCAGTTTGGAGTTCAATAAATCAGCCAATGTGTTTATCTGATTAGAACTGGATTGGAGGAGAGCCACAATATTTGCTGAATACGACGTATATAAGAAAAGAAATGCTAAGAACATTAGAAACATCACAACCCGTCCCAGAGTACCTGTAAAACAATATATTATATAGCTAGCGGCCCGTACTGGCTTCGCACGGGTAGACTTATGTGTTTTTTTAAATATTTTTGTTTATATATTTTTTTGCATTTCCGACATGTTTAAAAATTGTCGTTCTATTTCAAATTATTTACACAAAAATAATGAATTAATTAAATATAAATTAATAAATCATATATCTATCTTCCTTATCGTGTCTATTAGTGAAAACCACATGAAAATCCGCGAGTAGTTTTGGAATTTATCGCTAACATATAGACAGAATTTGTTTTATAATTTGCAGTGATAGTACATTTTGTATCATTGGCTTTATTTCATTATTACGAAAATGCCTTATGTAAAAATATATAAATTTAGCTCAATAGGTATTTAAATGAATAGTTTTAATCAAAGATAAAATCATGTCACTAATGAAAAAGAGTACCTTTAAGTTCAGTATAACTTCCTTGTTGGGTAATCGCGCCAATAACCATAAGAGCGATTTCACTTAAATTCGGCGTTAAAAAAGTTTTATCTTGCTGCAAATCAAATATTACATCACATAAAACTAAGTATTGTTAGGGGAAAAGATTAAATCGACGATAGTTGAAGTCGATAATAACACAAATTACAATGATTTAAATTGTTATTTTGTTTTATTAGTTAATCATAAACTTGCAGCATTCAATGCTATAAAGGAAAAAAATATAATAAGAAATGCAAGGCAGCAATACCAGGAAAACGTTGAATAATATTGCTAAAATTATTCATTATTTTGCAAGCGAGACAAAATTAAAAATATTTACGTTTAACTTGAGAGCCCCATGTTTATGTGCCTCAACGAGCATTCGCGAAACTATTAAATAATTATAAATAAATATGAGACAATGTCACATACATTACTCTGATCCCAATGTAAGTAGCTAATGCACTTGTGTTATGGAAAATCAGAAGTAACGACGGTACCACAAACACCCAGACCCAAGACAACATAGAAAACTAATAATAATCTACATCGACTCAGTCGGGAATCGAACCCAGGACCTCGGAGTGGCGTACGTTAGGCAGAAAATGTCCTCTCTTGGAGTTTTAGTTTTTTTCATACCAAATTTTATCAAGTTCGGTTATTTTCACATTTATAATATTGATATAGATCATTAATATTTTAAGTTAATCTGTTGATTTTTTTTCTTTTTTTTTTTTTTTTTTTTTTTTTATGGCATAGGTGGCAAACGAGCAGGAGGCTCACCTGATGGAAAGTGACTACCACCGCCCATGGACATCTGCAACACCCGGGGGCTTGCAGGTGCGTTGCCGGCCTTTCAAAAAGGAGTACGCTCTTTTCTTGAAGGTTCCCATGTCGTATCGGTTCGGAAAAACCGCCGGCGAAAGCTGGTTCCACAAAGTGGTTGTGCGAGGCAGAAAATGTCTAAGAAATCGCGCTGTTGTGGATTTTCGGACATCAAGATGGTGCGGGTGAAAATTAGAATTTTGACGAGATGTCCGAAGGTGAAATTCAGCAGCCGGGATTAATCCGAACAATTCCTCGGAACATTCCCCGTGAAAAATTCGGTAGAAGATGCAGAGTGATCCGACATCTCTACGCAAAGCCAAAGGATCAAGGAGATCGGAAAGGGCTTGATCGTCGATAACTCGAGCCGCTCTACGTTGGATGCGGTCAAATGGAAGGAGCTGGTACTGGGGAGCACCCGCCCAGAGGTGAGAGCAGTACTCCATGTGAGGCCGAATTTGCGCCTTGTAAAGTTTTAGGCGATGGGCCGACGTGAAATACTGTCTCGCCTTGCTGAGCACGCCCAGCTTTTTTGAAGCCAATTTGGCTTTGCCTTCCAATTGACCGCGGAACTGAACGAGGCTCGAAATATCAACGCCAAGTATTCCGATACTACCTGTAGCGGCTATCGGAATGTTCTCAAATCGTGGAGATACGACAAATGGTGTTTTTTTAGCGGTTAACGCGCAAACTTGCGTCTTTTTGGGGTTGAAATGGACTAGATTTAGCCGGCCCCAATTCGAGACTTCGTTTAATGAAGACTCGATTTCAGACACAAGTTTGTTCCGGTTCTCTTCGACGTTTTCCCGAGAAATATTAGCGCGGCCGGTGTATAAGGTGTCAACGGTACTGTCGTCTGCATAGCAATGAATGTTCCCGATTTGCAACAAATCATTGATATGCAGAAGAAACAGAGTGGGTGATAGAACGCAGCCTTGTGGAACACCAGCATTGACGAATTTTAAGTCAGAGCATGCACCGTCGACAACGACCTTGATGCTCCGATCTGCCAAAAAGCTGGTAATCCAATTGCATAATTTCCCGGGAAGCCCATAGGAAGGAAGCTTCGAAAGAAGCGCTTTGTGCCATACGCGATCGAAGGCCTTCGCTATGTCCAAGCTGGCTGCTAATGCCTCCCCCTTGCTCTCAACTGCTTCAGCCCACCTATGAGTAAGGTAAACTAGAAGATCACCGGCTGAGCGACCCCGACGGAAACCGTACTGGCGGTCACTAATCAGCTGATTCTCCTCTAGGTACCGCAGGAGCTGGCAGTTAATAAGGGACTCCATTATCTTGGAGAGCAAGGAGGTGATGGCTATAGGCCTATAATTGGACGGGTCTGAGCGGTTGCCTTTTTTAGGGATCGGATGCACCAAAGCTGTCTTCCAGGAATTCGGGACGACGCCTAATGTGTAGGATTGCCGGAAAAGACGCGTTAAGACCGGTGCCAACTCGGGAGCACATGTCCGTAGCACGATTGGAGGGATACCATCGGGTCCGCTCGACTTATGAATGTCCAAGGAAAGAAGTGCTTTACGAACTGCACTTTGCCGGAATTTAACTTCCGGCATCGTGGTATCACACCGCGGAATTGTTGGTGGAGATTTTCCTTGGTCATCCAGAGTCGAGTTCGACGCGAAGAGAGAGCCTAAAAGATCAGCTTTCTCTTTCGCGGTATGGGCCAATGACTCACCGTCCCTGTGCAGAGATGGAAAAGAGGGCTGACAGAAATTCCCTAAGACAGCCTTAGCGAGAGACCAGAACGCTCGTGTTCCTGAAGGGAGACGCACCAGTCTCTCGCCAATTCTGCCAATGTACTCCGTCTTCGCCCTAGCAATCACGTTTTTGAGGGACCTAGAGGCAGAGTTATATTCCTTTTTGAATGCGCTGGTATTTACATCACGAGACGCAGATGCATTAGCCCAGGTTTGATAGCGTTCCCACTTTCGGCGTGATGCCGTTTTGCAGAAACGACCAAACCAAGGCTGGGACTTGCCACCGATGGGTACTGCAGAGTAAGGAATGAATAGTTCCATACCCTGAAGCACCACATCGGCAACAGAGTCAGCAGCAGCGTTCGGATCATCCGGCGAGAAACAAATCTGCCCCCATGGGTACGATGCAAAAAAAGACCGCATCCCATCCCAATCTGCTGACTTGTAGTGCCATACTCGGCGGCACCCAACAAAGCGAGGCCGTGAGTACCGCACAACCGGCACTGTACTCCGGATGAGACAGTGGTCAGACGAGCCCAGAGGGGGATCGACGATAACCTGATAGCCATCCGGATGCGAAGTCAGCAGAAGGTCCAACAGGGAAGGTGTATGATCCTCCACATCCGGTATTCGCGTTGGCGAATTGACCAGTTGTGTCAGATCATATGCTAGAGCGAAGTCCAGAACAGATCTACCCGCATGATCGGTGGTGCGTGAGCCGAGCCATTCTGCGTGGTGAGCATTAAAGTCACCCAGAATAATGATCTCTGCGGATGGAATCTGCTGAAGCACGGAATCTGTAGCCATTTGGACGTGCTCAACCAGTCGGTCGGTTTCGGCATTACCGCTATGGGACCTATAAAGGCACGCATAGATTCGCGGATGATCATCGCAGTCTACACGTAGCCAGATAATCGATAGGTCCTGTCCTTCAAGGCTGCCGAGGCGTCGAGAACAGATATCATCTCTGACGTAAACGCATACCCCAGCTCGTGGTATAAAAGAATGTTCCAATTTGTACCCAGGGTACGAGAGAAAAGTCGTATCGGCAGGAGAAGATATCTGGGTCTCGGTTAGAAAGAGCAAGGCCGGCTTCGCCGTTTCCAGATGGTAGTGAACGGCGTTGAGGTTGGAGTTGAGTCCCCTTATGTTGCAGAAGTCCACAGCGAGGGTGGTAGGGGTTGCCTTATGATGCCTGCTCCGCTTGCCCCGAACAGTGGCGAGCGCAAAATTGCCCCCCCCAGAATTCGGAGGGCAGCCTGGGCATCCCTGCTCAGGCGGTGTACGTCCTGAGCATGGATGCCCAGAGAGGGATTCTCCACCGCTGTCGCTGATGGTACCCTCCTGGGGTAATTTAACCAAATTCTGCACAACCATCAAGTTTTGGGGGGGAGGGGGATTGGGCCTCCGGAACTCTCACTTACCGGACGAAACGCGGTAGCATAGCCACCACTTTACGCCGATTTTAAGTGAGAGAGTGGTACTTCCCCGGGCGTGCCGGCCCATTCGGCTGTAACCCGAAGGTATACAGCGTGGCACTACCACTTGGAAAAGTTTTCTACATCTGTTTACAACATGATCGATGAAAATGAAGATGAGTATTTGAAGTGAATTTAACAGTATAAAGAACAAATTAATGCGAACTTTGACGTTTATATATGTATTACGAGGTCAATCATGACATAATTCGTTTACCAGGAAATATACAATATATTGCAACATCGCATACAAAAATAAAATAAATGTGTATGTGTACATGACATTTTATGTTTATTCAATTTAAATCTGTCGTTGGACTAGTGGTTATGATGTGATTATGAGTCCGTAGATTCTAAGATCGTAGATTAAAACCTCCTTTCGGGATGATAAAAAGTTACTGGCTGTCGAAAAATTCTCAGCTACACAAGATTTTGGAATTTGGAAGTATTTAGCCCGTGCCTGAGAAAGCCTGTCTGTGAGACACACAACTTGTGCAATAAAATCTAACGCACGTAGTTGACTGAATCATCTTGAGATTAACCGCTATGGCCGAAATTGGAAAACACGATATCATTATCAAGTTATTATTATAAATACAAAAATCTATTTTATGTAATTAGCAGCCATTACAAAGCAGTGTGTAGAGAATACTTATAATAATTAATAAAAAAAATAATTGAAATATAATGTTTCCGTTTTTGTGATTTAAAATAATATTATATTACGTCTCTTAAATTGACAGGATATTAATAAATATAATTCATACATATTTCAATTTATCCATTGTGTTTGAGTAAATTAACAGTTATGTATTAATTCATAGTTATGTATATAACAACTATTGTCGCATAACGGATTTGGTTACGTCATATAGCTTAGGTGTTATATAGTCGCATTTTACCTCGATAGCTCTCAATCCAAAGGAAAAAGGATTACTATCATTAAAAAAAAATCGGCACAAGATGCGAAACGCATAAAAAAACATTTCTTATTTTTAATTCTAAAATTGTGCTCCTGGCTGGTAATAAAAATATGTAAGTCTTTAAATAAAATAAAAATGTCATACTAAAAATAACATACACCAAAAACATGCACAACATGTTTATAGAGATAACAATATATAACGATAAAAAAATTAGAATGCAACTTATAAACAAATGTTGCTACAACAAATAAAATATTTAAACGATTTGACAGTTCAATGAACATTAATTCATTTTTATATTATATAAATGTTGCTATTAAACAAATAGTTTTTTACCTTATTATACAAATAATATTAACTTACCGTATCACGTTCATATTTAATACTTTCCCATCGTGCGTTGATGAATACTATAAATAGCATTAATATAATAAGTCCACAGATACAAAACCAAACTCGAGGCTTAAACGGTAAGATGAAGAGGTTGTTCTCATAGGATAGACTTGGTTGGCGAAACACGAACTTTACGGTTGTACTCGTTGGATATGACAGGTAATCCAAAACTTTCAACCGTTGTTTCGTAATGAAAACTACTGTACCTATATTTATTAAAAAAGGTATAATTAAAAATATATATTAATATTGTTATCTCCTACCTCCTCAAAGTGAAAGAAGGCTTTGTTGTTATAATATAGTTCTTCGATATGCTATCAAGAGAAACTCCGATGTGGTATACCTAAAATAGGGGGCCGTTGTGTGGTTTGTTTTTGGCCCAAAGATTTGGCAAAGGTTTGAGCAAACTCTTCACCTACACGAATGTGCTTCATAGGGAGCTAATTGGAGCTTCTTTCCTTTACTGTTCCACGGGTGAATATAATTTGTTAATTTATTGGCATTTTAACAAATTATTAAGAAATAAAACCTTATAATACGACCCGCCTGTCGATTGTACCTGTCGGTTCCAACTAATGTATGTTTTATAAGTGAATCATTTCTAGATCCGCGCCATAAGTGTGTTCTTGAGTTATGATTCCTCATGCTCAGCACCTGAGTAAAGATTTTATTGGAATACTCAGAAAGAATGACCTGTAAGCTCAGCGACCTCGCGAACTATATCTCCAATCATGCCATTATACGATCCGTTAACAATATAACCCCAATTGTCCGTGAAAATAAGCACTCGTGATGCATTCAGGAAATAGTACAGAGGATCCAATTGTCGAAAACTGGCTTTGGTTATGAAGTCTATGTGTAGATCCCTGTAATTTAACTTTGTAATTAAAAAAGATAACACTTATTAAATAAATTTTGTTTAGTGTGTGTATATATATATGATTTCTCTCTTTCTTGCACATTTGTTTTGACATTCGAAAGAAGATGATAGCATTAAGTATCGGAGCAACTTATATATAAATTATCTATATCTTTTTTATAAATGTGAAAGTAACTCTGTCTGTCTGTCTCTCTGTCTGACGCTCTTTCACGACCAAATCGTTGAACTGATTTTGATGAAATTTTTCATGGAGCAAACTTGAACTCCCAGAAAGGCTATTTTTTTTGCCTGACACATGACAAAACTAAAACTAACACCCTAAAACGCTAGCGAAGCCGCTGGCGACTACTATTTTTAATGTAATTTCTTGTCCCAAACTCCTCTATCCCGTTCCTCACCCTATTAACGTTGAATGTTTGTAATGTTAGTGTTCAGTCCACTTTGTAAATTTTCATTTAAATATATAGAAGTTAAGTTGTAAATATTTTTGTGTCTTGTTACCGTTGTTTTGTTACCTTGTCATTTATGTTTCTCTTACAATTTATTATTGCTTTTTTTGGGTTATGCTTTAACAGAGAGTCTACTACATTTATTTCTTCAAAATTAAATAAAGCCTGTAATCTCGACCGTTCCGTTCAATCTCCATCACACATAACATCAGCAAAATAATCTCTTCCTCTTGGCACAAACAAAAGTCAAAAGAAAAAATATATGTGTATTGTTCACCTCAGATTCAATAATTGCTTCTTCGTTTCATTACTGGTAATGACTAAAGACGCGGCAATAGGTAAGCCCCCCAAATCTTTCCGTCGAATCGTTATTTCAACAGACATATCATTTGTTTTATTCAAACCCTGTCTAGCTGACCAAGTACCGAAGCTTTCTAGTTTCCATTCGCTGCTGTTAGATAGTTGTTTGTAAGCTGCAAATAGATGAACATTACATAAACAAAATATAATGCATTTCTTTTTTCAACCGACTTCAAAAAGGAGGAGGTTATCAATTCGTCTGTATTTTTTTTTTATGTTTGTTACCTCATAACTTTTTACTGGGTGGACCGATTTTGATATTTTTTTTTTGTTTGAAAGGTAATGCTTCCCGTGGGCTTCCATTTTTTTTTAATTTTTTTCCGATGATGGTATCCGTATGAAAACGACATAAGTCTTAAATTTGCATTATGTATGTGCGCGATAAATAGGTGAACAACTCAAAATTGGTTGGCACAATTTTGATGATTCTTTTAAAATTATAAAGGACATACTTTAAGGGTAGTTTGGTGAAAGTTTGGTAAGGTTCTGAGCTTAGGATCCATGACAAATTAAGGGAACGGAAGGGAACGGAACAATTCTGAGGAGCACGTTAGCAATACTCGGTCGAATCTTTTATTTATGGGTTTACTTGGATATTTAAATCATCTTCCGGAACGTGGTAATGTTCATGTAATTGTCATAATCGAATATTATAGTCAACTAGCAACCCGCCCCGACTTCTCACGGGTGCAAAACTGATACTAAATATACTAAAGAATTTGTTTATTTACGACATCACATTGCAAACTTCTAAAATAGTCAGTGTTTCTTTACTATATTGTTCATTTATTATATACACAAACCTTCCCCTTGAATCACACTATCTATTAAAAAAAACCGCATCAAAATCCGTTGCGTAGTTTTAAAGATATAGGGACAGAGAAAGCGACTTTGTTTTATACTATGTATTGACGGAACTCCTAAACGGCTTACAGTTAGGGTGCGATTTGGGGCAGAATTTCTTACTGTCTTTAATCAAATTTTGTGTATATGATGTGATGTCATATGATGTACGACATAGCATACGAATAGCTCTTTTGCAAAGTTTTTTTACTGAGGTCGATTACAGCTCATTCGAGGGTGGTACCTTTTAGTTTATGCCGCATGACGTATTAAAGCCGCATTTTCGAAAATATATTTTTGCTTTATTCGAAAGTTTCTTTTGAAATTGTCCCCGAAGTAGTTCCTGATTCATATAAACGGCACGCTTAATCTATCCATATTAAAAAAAATGTTAGTCTACATCAGCTTCACTTAAAATCAAAAAATAAATAAAATTTTAACAAAAAGAAAAACCGACTTCAAACAAAACACTATTTTAAAACAAATTACCAGCTTTTTGGCAGATCGGAGCATCAAGGTCGTTGTCGACGGTGCATGCTCTGACTTAAAATTCGTCAATGCTGGTGTTCCACAAGGCTGCGTTCTATCACCCACTCTGTTTCTTCTGCATATCAATGATTTATTGCAAATCGGGAACATTCATTGCTATGCAGACGACAGTACCGTTGACACCTTGTACACCGGCCGCGCTAATATTTCTCGGGAAAACGTCGAAGAGAACCGGAACAAACTTGTGTCTGAAATCGAGTCTTCATTAAACGAAGTCTCGAATTGGGGCCGGCTAAATCTAGTCCATTTCAACCCCAAAAAGACGCAAGTTTGCGCGTTAACCGCTAAAAAAACACCATTTGTCGTATCTCCACGATTTGAGAACATTCCGATAGCCGCTACAGGTAGTATCGGAATACTTGGCGTTGATATTTCGAACCTCGTTCAGTTCCGCGGTCAATTGGAAGGCAAAGCCAAATTGGCTTCAAAAAAGCTGGGCGTGCTCAGCAAGGCGAGACAGTATTTCACGTCGGCCCATCGCCTAAAACTTTACAAGGCGCAAATTCGGCCTCACATGGAGTACTGCTCTCATCTCTGGGCGGGTGCTCCCCAGTACCAGCTCCTTCCATTTGACCGCATCCAACGTAGAGCGGCTCGAGTTATCGACGATCAAGCCCTTTCCGATCTCCTTGATCCTTTGGCTTTGCGTAGAGATGTCGGATCACTCTGCATCTTCTACCGAATTTTTCACGGGGAATGTTCCGAGGAATTGTTCGGATTAATCCCGGCTGCTGAATTTCACCTTCGGACATCTCGTCAAAATTCTAAGTTTCACCCGCACCATCTTGATGTCCGAAAATCCACAACAGCGCGATTTCTTAGACATTTTCTGCCTCGCACAACCACTTTGTGGAACCAGCTTTCGCCGGCGGTTTTTCCCGAACCGATACGACATGGGAACCTTCAAGAAAAGAGCCTACTCCTTTCTCAAAGGCCGGCAACGCACCTGCAAGCCTCCTGGTGTTGCAGATGTCCATGGGCGGTGGTAGTCACTTTCCATCAGGTGAGCCTCCTGCTCGTTTGCCACCTATGCCATAAAAAAAATAAAAAAAATAAAAAAATAAAAATGCACTAAAAAGTAATAAAAATAATATTTAACATATTTTTGAGAGTCCTCCTAGATAAAATGAAATGAAAAATATTAGACTACTTAAAAGTCGATTTACGATTATATAATGTAGTTATAATTATTGCTATATTTGGAGTCGGTGTCAGCCAACCTATACTATATCTATCAAAAAACAATACGATAATACTTTAAGAAATATGTTTCTTACAAATTACCTTTTATACGATATTATACTGGGTCAATCAAGAGGCTCGTATCGCTTCTTTCTTTTGATTGTTGAAGCGTGTACCCGTGGCTGAATATTATTATTCATTTCATTTTATCTAGGAGGACTCTCAAAAATATGTTAAATATTATTTTTATTACTTTTTAGTGCATTTTTATTTGTTTTAAAATAGTGTTTTGTTTGAAGTCGGTTTTTCTTTTTGTTAAAATTTTATGTATTTCATGCCTTATGATCAAAGATTATTTGTTTTTATTAAAATTGGCTTAAAAATTTTTAACAGACGTTATAAATTTTAATATGTGAATATAATGTGACATTTCTGATTCATTATTCTTGGATAATGACCGAAAAATTTCAAAAAAATATACATACTTATGTAATTTTTACATTTTATTTATTACACTATTATCCCAGAAGACGTTAACGTCTGTTAGAAGTCATAGAAATAAATATGAAAAGTATTCTCTGAATTTTATATTAATGGACTTTTTTCCTAAACTTTTTCTCTCAGGTTCTTTGTTACTTACATTAGAACATTAAGTAATACAATACTAAAAGAACCTTCAGCTTACTTTTGTAGAATAAGTAATAAATTTATAATAATTAAAATAAACAATTGCCATCTTTTTAAACCTTTATTCAATTTAAGTTTAGTATGAATACTTACGTAAATATAATGTGAAAATATCGCCATTTTTCTCAGAAATAATTACATGCGAATCGATTAATATATGAAAATGTTTTAGATCCTTTAGTGTGTCTTCTTTATTTTTATCATATTCACCGATGATTAACCATCTGTATGGACTTCGAAATCTTTCTGTACCATTTGCCTGAATGTTTAATACAAATAATAAAATAAAAAGTCTAATATACCTTATACTAATTTAGAACTTTCGATAATAATTGGAAAAATATGTGTCATTCTTAACGCGACTCCTCGCATTTCTTATTTGTTTTTTTTTTTACTAATGAAATGAATAATAATTACTTTAGCCAACAATATTAGGCTGTTTTGATAAAAGTCGCATCGCATTCATAGATGCTCAGTTTCTAAATGTTAAACTTTAAACCAAATTCATTTATTTTACAAAGTGATCTTGTAATATTATTTTTAACATATGTCGATATTCTTCAATAAAAATGGGGGATGTTGATCAAAAAGGGTCAATTTTAGTTTATTAATTTATAGCATGGCAATTTGTGATTTATCAATGAAAATTTTATCTGACATATAAACTTTTTGGTCATCAAATAACAGATGGTGATGTCTCCTACTATATCGATACTATTATTTAAATTGTGTCTACTTACTTGTTCCATAAATCGACTACTATTGGGACAATTTAAATCGGTAAGTATAATTATATTTTGTACTGCATTAATTCTTATGCTGGTAAAACTGTCTACAAATTGTATAGGTTTTTGAGGTCCCTCATAGTTAATTTCATTGATAAGACCCATCTTCTTGGCTTTTAAAATCAAAACAAATATTACAGCTACTTAAAATAAGGATTTATTATATATAATTACTTTATATATAATTAAACAGCCAAGCAGTAAAAATCTATTGAATAACACAAATAAAGTTCATTATAGTAATAAAACAAATATTTAAAACTTGTTGATTGAAATATCGTGTTTTCATTAATCTACTTTTTGTCATACAAGTGAGAATATAATTAAAGTTGAATGAATAGCGAGTTATATTATCTAACTATAATAGCGTACCACGCTTGCTTTGCATGAAAAACAAAAAAAAAAAAAAAACGAAAAAAAGAATAAATATATTATAATTAGAGAAGATTTTAAATCTCACTTGGCTTCCAACAAACGTTTGCTAAAACACTCGGAGATCTGCTGTATGAGTTAACAACACTTGATATCATTTTGATTTCATCGTTTCCAACGTAAGCCTGTGCATTCAAGCAAGATATTAGTAGAAAGACGTACTGTATCATCTCGTGTGTGATTATATTCGATCTAACCTTTCATATGTATTTTATAATAGTAAATGTTACACAATACATCGATTTTCATTCCAGTTCGTATTATATTTAATTATTCATTAGCCTAATTAGAGCTTTGTGGGTATTAAGTGTAATCAAGCCAGCTGCTAATCACATAGGCGGTATTCATCCGCTATAATTACTGCTAATCGTCCAGTTAATACACAATACTTACACAATACAATTCGATTTCTAGTTAAATAAATCTAAAGTCACAACATTAATAAGTACCTTTTCATGCGTAACGTAAGTAATACAGAGAAAAAAAGGTAGACCAAAATAGATTTGTAATTAGTAAAAGACAACCTTTTTTGTATTTATTTATTTAGAACACCGTGCATTATTGTTTACACAAAGTGAAATTTATCTAGTTAAGAACAATGATACTAAATTTTCAGTGTATTTATTATCTATATTCTATACATATAATGAAATTGGTGTGTCTGTTTGTAATATTAAATTACTGCTTTAGTAAATGAATAAATGTGTATTAGCCGTAAATAGTCTTTTCTGCGCCCTGTGCGATCTTCTATAACTGCGCCCTATTTAAGCAGACCCTTTGCCTATTTTCAACCGACTTCAAAAAGGAGGAGGTTATCAATTAGTTTGTTTTTTTTTTATGATTGTTACCTCATAATTATTCACTGGGTGGACCGATTTTGATAATTTTCACCGGCACCAAATTTCCTGTTAAATAATATATTAGTAATAAAAAACAATTAGTCCTGCCCACTCCGTCTATTCTTGAGCCCCCGAGAGTCTACGCCCTGTGCCTGGGCACAGGTGGCACCGCCTTATTTACGCTACTGTGTACACACGGTACATATACAAGTAAAATATTCAAACTGAACAATTACTTTATTGTTCGTTTTACACAAATGTGAAGCTATAAAGGGTGTAAAAATATTATGAATTATTTTATCGAAGTGTCATTCCATTATAAAAAAAATATAACCTGTTATTAAAAAGACATTGATGCATGCATATGTGTAAATTACATGTCCAATATTAAAATTACTACTTTATATTTTAACTACCTTAAAAAGTTTACTAAATAAACAACATAACAATTTCTGAAATAAAACTAGTTTTAACGGATTTAAATCGCGTAAATTAATTATTTTTATCATCCCGACGTTTCGAGCACTTTACACCGTTCGTGGTCACAGGTAGACTGAAGTGACATTTGTCTATTTGAATTACAAAAGAAATATTATTTACAACTACCGCCAAGAAAGAAGAAATATTGAAATAATCGCGAAAATCTAAGACAACATTATAACAATTGCTATTTATGTGAAGAAATTGCTTAGTTACGTTTACTTAGTTTTTAGTACTTTGTCATTTATCGTGCTAATTATTCGATTCCTATTGTGATGTATAATTTCTATTATAGTTACAACAGCAGCAAGGAGAGCTCCATACGTAAGCAACAATAATGCCGGATAACAGTCGACCATACTAACGGAAACGAAATTAGCCTGTCTTCCAACGCATTTAGGGCGCTTTTCGTATAATAGATGATTTTCTCTCTGTTGCAGGCCATGTTCTTGAAGACGTTTTGTTCTTGAAAATATATAAGGAAATATTATATCTGTAAACACTATATCATGCTCCTTTATATCGGAAATAAACTATTATAGTACGACACAAATTAGATGTAGCATCGGCAAAATTCGTAAAACCGATCACATCCGAATCAAGTACACTTATCCCAAATTATCAATCTTACCCAATATATTCGCCAATTTGACACGTCGATTTACATGCACTTGCTTTTTCGGGTTAAACTGACAAGAGAATTTATAGCGACGAATAGCGTCCAATGGGGCGGTAGGAAGCTATTTCTATTGATTGTGTAAATCGGTTTTATCGAATTTGCCAATGCTACATCTAAGTTGTGTCGTACTATAGCAGAATAAAGATATCACTGACGCGTAATTTAAATGGTTTTCCTTATGACTTACCCAATTTTAAACATTTCCATGAACTGCGTATTTTTCCGAACTGCAAGCCACGGATCAATTACTCGTAAAAATTGAATTTCTTTGAGACCACATTTTTCTCCTTCCTCGAAATACTTTCCAACAAATTTGTAGCCCACGCCCGTTTCCATATGAAAAGCGAACAGGCCCTGGCACGAAGAATACTTAATTAATATGTCTTAAACTTTTAAAACACGAATTCATCGATTAATTGAAATTCAATAAGCGTATGTACTTAGTATCCATTTAAGGTAATTTGTATGAGGATATTTGGTGAAGATTTATTTATCCGGTAACTGGATTTTCGGAAATATATCCTTAAGATTAACATAAGCCGGAAATAAAAAAGTATCACTTAACTTAATTTGTATAGACAAAGAATATACAATTATTTCCAATGAGACAACGTTCCTAGATTCCATAATTTTTTTATAGGTTGGCGGTCTAGCATTAGGGCCACCTGATGGTAAGAAATATCAACTATTCTTTACATCGTCAATGTGCCACCAACCTTGGGAACTAAGATGTAATGTCCCTTGTGCCTATAGTTACATTGGCTCACTCACCCTTCAAACCGGAACACAACAATACTGAGTACTGTTTGGCGGAAGAATAACTGATGAGTGGGTGATACCTACCCAGACGGGCTAGCACAAAGTCCTATTACCAAGTGAATGATTTAATCACTGGGTTGCAAGATGTATAATACTTACTTTTTTCATTTCTTTCACTCCTTTTTCCATACTTATAAATCGGGGTTCCGTTCCCGGTGGAGCGACTTTAGTTTTATAGATAGCCCTACGTACTGGTTCGGTCTCCGTCTGAAGTAAAAATAGTCTTAGATTTTAAATAATTAATAGTTTAATAGTGTCAAATAAGTTACAATGAAGTTCTATTTAAATATTTAGTCCAATTTTAATGAAGTAATATAAAAATCACTTAAGGCCTTCAGCTCATATATTTGTGTACAGTATTAGATTAAATCTTTTATCTTAAGTTTTAATTCTTTTTTTTTTATCTCATATGCTGTCGAAACACTTGGTCCTTGGAGTAGTGTTGCAAGTTTCATCAAAAATATAACACCTCGCTTTATGGCATCCACTGGTAATAGGAGGAGTGGCTCGTTTTTCGCCCAGAGAATTGGAATTGTGATTCAACGGGGAAATGCTGCTAGCATTCTTGCCAACATTCCACATCAATCGATCAAGATTTATACAGTAACTATTTTTAATTCATATTTGTATATATTTAAGCATTTAATGTTATTAATTATTTATGTAGTAAAATTATGTATGAAAGGAATACCTTAAAGTAATGTCTATTGAAAACTGTATCATGGACGCCAAACTTAATCCTCGAATGCAACAAATCTTCTAAAGTCCGAATTTGTGAAGAGCTGGACTGTAGTAAGGCGACGATATTTGCAGAGTATGATGTGTATAGGAATGTCAGCGCCACGAAGAGTAATAGCAACACCATGCGACCGAGAGCTCCTAGTTAACATAATAATATTTTACTATTATTATTAAATACATTTTTGTATATATCTTAACTGTGGCCTTGTTTCATTCGTACCTATTATATTCGACTACATAATATAATAGGTACGACTGTACGTACGTGTATGTTTCATGCATGTGGAGATGACCTGACCATTTTTTATAGCCGCCATATTCAAGAGAAAAATTGCCGATTTGAAGATTCACATGGGATATATTGTGATATACGCGGATATAAGAAAACAGAAGTCCACTCTCTATTCCCTTACTCTGATAATTCGATTGGCATATCTGACACGACGAGCGACACAAAGGGTTTTCTAACGAAAAATTCTCTCGTTCTCGGAAAGCAAGTTAGTTGTTAGTAAAGCATCTTAATCTCTTTGGTCGCATCGGATTTGCCTTCCCATAAGACCATGACTCTGTGCTCTAATGTGTGTGTGTGAGTATGCGCTCACACTCGTGAACTATAATATAACTTGCGTTGTTGGCTGGTCTCTCTTGAGACCGAAGTCGTCGATCGAAACTTAATATAAATTAAATTAATATTTTTAATATGTAGGTATATTTTTTGCGGTTGACATATTTTCTTCTTCATTTACCTTTTAACTCAACTGTGCTTCCTTGTTGACACGCAGCTCCAAATGTGAACAGAGCCACATCGATTACATTCGGCCTCAAAACTCCACTTTCTATCTTCTATTTGACAAAATATAATGGTCACTAATATTGAAGATACACTTATTAACTTTCAGATGCTTTATAGAGTACGTAAAACCTTACCTTTTTAGTTGTTTTTTTCTGTTTCCATTCCCATACGGTAACTAAGCATATTACCAAATATAGTGTACAAATTAAGGCAATAGAACCATACCATAAAGAATAATTGAAAGATAAAAGGAACAAATTATTTTCGTACGAAAGTTTTGGTTGCTGAAAAACGAATTTGGAGCGAGTTGGCGTCGGGCTTGAGATGTACTCGACTATCGATAAACGTTCCGAAGTAAGAAACATTGGTGATCCTGAAAATTTTGACAAATTTAAAAGACTAACTACTACTAATTACTATATATTTTTTTATATGATATAGAGACTGGAGCGGGCAAATTGACCTGATGGAAAGTCGTCACCAATACCCACAGGCATTGATGCTGTAACAAATCTAAACTATTCCTTACGTCGCCAATGTTTCACCAACTTTGTGAACAGAGATGTTGTGTTCCGTATGCCTATTATTACACTAATTCACTCACATTTAAAACTGGAATACAATAACATTAGGTACTAAGATCATGTATAGCGGAAAATTATCTAATGAGGAGTGGCTCCTGCCCAGGAAGGGCTTACACAAAGCCCTACTATCAAATTAAAATACGTTACGATCGATTATTATTTTCTAATGGGGTATATATAGGTAGAATTTTTGGTTCAAATATTTATTTTAGTCATATTAGTAAATGCCGTGTGGGCAACAATTATTTTGACCATCTTATTACATTTACCTCCTATATCAACTTCTTCTCTCTCCAAAAACCCCGTCATGCCATTCCACGTGTTGTTCTGACTGTAGCCCCAAGTATCAGTGAAGACGTATTTTCTGCTTGCGTTAAGAAAATCCATGAGTTGATTTGTCGTCGGAAAATTTACTTTTGTTATTGTATCAATATGGTCGTTCCTAAAAATGTTATAAATATTTTCTATGGAATACTCTTGGGTTTATTTTGTATTATTTATGTCATAATGAAGACTATTCTAATATTTATATATACATTCTATTGACTTAACTAGTTTAAGAGAAGTGTTTGAATGGAAATCACAATTCCAAAAATGGGTATTCACAGGGGAGGAAAAATAAAATTAGTGCTAAGTAAAGGATTCCTAAATCTAGCAGTGAAACAGTAAATGATGATCAGAACAGCTAATAATATTGAATTCTTACACTTCATCAGTCAAATGATTAAAGCTATCATTATCTGTCAGCACGTAACAAATTTTTAATTCGTAGCCTTCTAAATTCATTCTTCTCAATGCCGTCACTTCAGCCTGATTAACTCGCCTTTGTAATCCAGTGCTACTGTTCCAGTAGTTATATAATTCAGTAATCCATTCAGATTCCGGCCCAATTTTATAAACTAAAATTGAAATCAAAATCAAAACAAAATAAACTTTATTCAATTAGGCTTTTACAAGCACTTTTTAATCGTCGTTTTACCATTAAGTGAAGCTACCACCGGTTCGGAAAGTAGATTCTACCGAGAAGAACCGACAAGAAACCCAGTAGTTACTCTTTTTCAACAATTAAAAAATATAAAGTCATGTTAGTTAAATACAATTATTTAGATTAATAAATCTTGCTTGGAATTCAACAGGTTTTAAATCCATGCTTTTTTATCATCTATAAAATCTTGTCGATCGAATCGAATAATATGCCTTTTTTATCAATGTATTTCTTACAAACGATTTGAATTTACGAAACGGCAAAGTTAATAATGTCTGCGGAATTTTAATATAGAAACGAATACCTTGCCCCAAGAAGGATTTATTGACTTTGCGGAGTCGGAAACTTGGCGTTATAAGCTTATCCTTTATAGAAGTAAGGATTTTATCAAAGTGATCAATGTTACTGTGAATATACATAATATTATTGTAAATATACTGTGACACAACAGTGAGTATTCCTACTTTGTGAAAAAAAAACCCGAAGGAAGTCTCTAGCGCTAGATATAATATAGTTATGACTTAATATACTTTACGAATCACTTTGTCGTATTTTATATCTATGTCTTGCTGTTTGCAAGACTAAATTGCACCCAAAACTTCAGGATCCATAGTCATACACATAAATACCAATATGACAACCAGGCTGTTTTCTTAAGTAAGTCTTATTTAAATGAAGTTCTACTTACAATATCAAAACCACTTACTGCGATATATTATATAATAATAGTTTTCAATCTTTCGAACAACGTAAACTTCAGTGTCAATGAGAATGTCTATTTGTGTAATACTATCTTGTATATTTAAATTTTCCGATTCATTACGAAATCTATCGATTAATATCCAACGAAATGGCGAACGAAACATTTTCGCCTCTTCATACTGTAAATAACAAAATACTAATTTATTAATAATTTGTTTTATTTCATAAAATTATAAGGAAATCGTTACCTTTTTTAACGAATTTACAACATCAGGACAATTTAAATCGGCCAAGAATAGAATATGTTGTTTATGTGCAAATTTAAGATTAACATCGCCGGGATTTATGAATTGCATCATGTGTTTGTGGTCACCGATTCCTTCAAATAGTTGTATTTTTGCAACTGTCAAATAAAAACAAAATATGCATGTTAATAATATACTCGTTACCAGTTAGTTAGTGTAGTGTAGGGTATGTACATATTCGTGCATAGTGCACAACTTAGCGCACAAGGGTAACCTCTCTTTTAAATAGCTAAGGAGTGTGAAATAGGAATCAATATAAATTATACCCAAAATAAACACTATGTTTACACCTGCATGTTAATCGCTGAACACATTTAGATAGCATTTGGTATGGAGATAGTTTGAGTCGGACACATCAGCTACTTAATTTTAAATAATTAAATTTAATCTTAATTGACATCTCAAGGTTGTTTCTGTTCTATATCTGTGCTGCTAGAAACACATAAAATACAATGTCTATGCAATGAAATGTTTTCTTACATAATGGCCAACACGTTACGGCGAGAATTGACGATGGTTTTTCTAAATTATCAATCATATTCATCAGAAGCCTGATAACATCTGCTTTGAAACAAAATATACATGGCAATAATATCAAACTAAAAAATATAACTTTTTTCATTGCGATGAAACACGTCTGAGTTTAAAGGGAAAATGATATATGTTTAGTAGCTTAGTGCATACGTTTTATATCATTCTTTATTCTCGATAATGAGTTTGCACAATAAAGTGACCAATTTTTGTTTTTCCATTTATAAAATTCAATGGTCGTTAATAAATAACGTGGGCACTCAGCAAAGGATTTTAAATAAATAATGTGTGAATATCGATCGTGTGTATTTTCTTGCATATTGCTTATGCAATAGCAGAAAACTTTTGGGATCTACCTGATATGAAAATGAAAACAAATAGACGTTTTCATTGTGTTATCTTATAATTTTATTATCAGCTAATAACCTAATTGTGATATGTTTACGTTATGAAATAAGGAAACTATTTTAGAATCAATAAAAATATAAATGCATGTTTAATTTAAATGATTTGATTTATTTTATTTCTTTATAATTATTACTTTTTAAATTGATTACGTATTACGTAAGAAAACTCTCATAATTATTAATATTTTAAAAGACACATGATTTTATCAATCGATAGATTTGTCTTGTATTTACTTACCCCCGTTTAGTCTCAACATTTCCTCGGAGGTGTTTACATCTCTTTATAAACGTTAGCACAGAATTGGAATGACGTATGTTATTACAGAATTATTATTATTTTCTGCCCTTACTAAAATAACCTAATATAACAATATCGTAAAAAATATAAAACGAAAAAAAAATAGTTTAATTATTATCATATTTCGATACAGATTAAACAGAATTGATAACAAACAAATAACAATTACTTAACGAAACTATTCTTTTAAGATTGCTTAATGGTATTTTCCGATGGATAAATAAACAAAGAAATTAGGGAACAGTTATTAGTCGTTAACCTTTAAAATATTAATGTCATAAATGTGTTTACACGAAGGTAATTCGGCAGTAGTAGTTTTCCGTAAATATTGAATCAATTGTCTAATATACACTTATATTATAAAATACCCTTTCCTTTATCAGCAAGTATATTAAATTATTAAATTATACAACGTCCCTGAGATACTCCAGTCTTGTTTGTGAGTTTGTTAGTGATATACTTCAAGAAACCGGTTTGCTTATAAAACTTCGATAATATTTTTACGTTTAGTTTTGTGTGTAGTGTTTTGTTTTATGTAATACTTACGATATCGGATTAATTAGTGGCTATGAATGCTATTGAAAGATTAATATTGGCGGTTGGATCTCGAAGAACGGTTGAATCAAATTCACCGTCAACGTCAGAGAACACGCCTCTGCTAGGAAACGTTTCGAAAACAAAATCAGGTGAGTGAAGTTCGTAATTATTTGGTTGGTAATTGTTGACACTAATACATTGCTGTGATAATCTAATCAATTAACAGTATACAACAAACAAACTAGTTGTTTGTGTATTTTTTTGGTTTCGATACGATATCAATATTAATAATCAATATGGAAAAGTTCGGAAAGTATATTATTTTTAAACAACAAACTTCTTATAATAATAGGTAGGTATATCTTAATTCGGTGTGATTTTCTGTTTATTCAGAATTTCAGGAAATTCCTTATATTTCGGATGCTTAAATAGGTTATATTTTTCAATAATAATCAACCTTAAACATACACAAACACAATTTAAGTTATGTAAACAGACAATTAACTTTATTAAGTTACTCATCTAACCTTAAAAATAATTTCTTAACTTTAACGCTTTAGGAATGTGAATTTTATCTGTTAATAATAATAGCTAATAATTTCTGCAAATAATAATGAAATTCAAAATTTTAATAGCTCAAGTCTTGAACTTGAAGTTGTTTGAACAAGTTATAATCATTATAAAAAGGCCTCACACAAGTCACTCAACTTGCGCATCCATTACGTTGAATATGAAATGTTATACAATTATATATCTACCTACGTGTTTTAAAATAAATAATAACACAGTTCACGATTTAATAATAATAATAACAGTTACGCGTACATTATATTGCATCACGTATGATATTCCAATATTCATAACATTGTCATAGTTGTATACAATTATCAGCACTATATTATATTCGGTCGTAAATTTTGATAAAAAGTTGGTTGCCCCACTATCGTCCACTATTGCACTTTGGTGCAAGGTAAATGAAATAGATGCGATGTCAAGTCTGAGTTATTATAACAATCCATAAATGAAAATCTTAATATAAGTTTAAATTTAAGGCCTTATTATACTTAATTCTTCATATTTTGAAATTGAAATAACTTGGACGAAAAAATGAATGAAAGGTTAATGTAAAACATTAAACTAATGACGTCTTTTGCCTGTTTTATTAATTAAGTAGAATAGAACTGATATGATTGTCACTTCAAGCGTTACCAATAATTTATTCATGACGAGCAGAATCTTAATTCAACCCCTATTCTTAAAATGACTGACTGACTTACTTGCTGACTGACACGTATATAGTCGTGAAAAGTTATAAGGCCTATTGAAGAAAATTTACTTGGTGGTAGGGCTTTGTGCAAGCCCGCCTGGGTAGGTACCACCCACTCATCAGATATTCTACCGCTAAACAACAGTACGCAGTATTGTTGTGTTCCCGTTTGAAGGGTGAGTGAGCCACTACAGGCACAAGGGACATAGCATCTTAGTTCCCAAGGTTGGTGGCGCATTGGCGATGTAATAATTCTTACAGCGACATTGTCTATGGGTGATGGTGACCACTTACAATCAGGTGGCCCATATGCTCGTCCGCCAAGCTATTCCATAAAAAAAAATATATTTACGACGACGTAATGTAATCATGTGGTATTCTGGAGGCTGGAGTAGGTTTCCAGCATATAGTATATTTTGCTGCAAGTCGCTGGAGTCGGCTTGTATTATAGTCACGTACATTAGCGTTGAATAAAAATATATATGTTTGATGATAAATCATATGTATATTGTGATGATGATATAATGATGAATTTTAAAAGTTTAGGTCGAATTTAAGGTCTGGACGCTCCGGGGCAACAGAAAATTGGGATCCCCTGTATATAAGCACTTATACATATAAATCAAATTAAACATATGATTTTCTGTCTGTCAGGTATTTTGATTGTAACTTATTATAAAATGATAATGTATATTATTTTCTCACTTTTTTATATCAGTAACTTTCAGAATGGTAATCAATCAACGACAAAATGCCATCCACCATGCCACCTGTATGTATGCCATACAATAAAATTGATAAGTCGTGCCCTCTATTTTTGAGACCCCAAAGCATTTGCCCCGTCGCCCTTCCTAATCTGGCCTTGGGCGCAGGATCATTGTCTTTATGTCTTTCTCGGGCGTGGTAGTGACTTTAAACTTCCTGACTAGAGGTTACTCAGTGTCTTTCGACATAAACACGTTGAAACCTTCCAAACTCGATTTGATATTTTGTTAATTTCTTCTCATTTATGAACTGAGGTGATATGGCCCAGTGGTTAGAACGCGTGCATCTTAACCGATGATTGCGGGTTCAAACCCAGGCAAGCACCACTATATATATGTGCTTAATTTGTGTTTATAATTCATCTCGTGCTAGGCGGTGAAGGAAAATATCGTGAGGAAACCTGCATGTGTCTAATTTCATCGAAATTCTGCCACATGTGCATTCCACCAACCCGCATTGGAACAGCGTGGTGGAATATGTTCCAAACCCTCACCTTAATGGAAGAGGAGGCCTTATCCCAGCAGTGGGAATTTTACAGGCTGTTAATTTACTTTTTTTTACTTTATGAACTGCATCCACGCGAATCTTGGCGTAATTTTATAACTATTACGATTTCCTTTCTAGTTCATTTATATTTTTTCTATAATAAATTATATAATAGATTAGCCTAGTTAAATTAAAATAGTAAATAACTTAGGTAAAATAGTAGATAAATATAATTAAATAAGATATAACACACTTGACCTCAACAGATAAAACAATACAGATAAGCAAACGGTAATGCACTTTCATAATAGTAACAGTGGAAAGATACCAAAAATTAATTTTAATTTTATATAAATTTACTTAAATTAATTTTTAACTCTAAATAAAATATTATTAAATTGCAACATATTTAACATTTTTTAGAAACAATATCGTAATAATTAGATAATTTACTTTTTTCAACGTTATGGCTATAACGATTGAATTGATTCCTTTTTTAAATCTTACACATTTAACTAAGCTGCCAGTGTTAGAATTGTACATTAATTACTATAGATTAATAAAACAAAATGTTTTATATTCTATGTAATTACGTATATTGTAACGTTAATCTTACAAAATTTAGATACCATTACTATATAAATTTTATCTTGCATCTTTTTATCATATAAATGCATAACATAAATTGATAGAATGATGCCAATCTTAAACTTGTATTTTTAACTTTAAAGCAAGTATATTAAATTGCATTATCATTTATCGTACTGTAACGTATTAAAATAACATTTTTTTGTATGAAATGTGATAAATATTAGAACTTTCTAAACAACAAAAGAAACAATAAAGATTTAATTTACGATTGAATGCTTTATGCCGCTCTATCTGTGCATAACTTTAGTAGCATATTGTATTCGATTTTCAAAAATAGTACTAAGATTTTTGCAAAGCATTTTTTTTTTCATAAAATGCGCAAAGACACAAGGCATTGAACTTAACATAAATTTTATGAATAATTCATAATTAATTATGTTAATGAAGTGGTTTCATATTGGTTTAACAGATCGTCGTCACCAAGGCCCCTTATCATCCTGTTTTTTTATATAATATTCTGGGCTATCTTTATAAAATATTTTATGTTTTGATTTTATAGTAACGATTTCCTAAGTTTTCTCTAAAAAAAAAAACAAAAGTAAAAAAATCATGTCGTGGTCGGATGACCTTATTTTTTCAAGTCTTATATTTTATTATTTAGCAATAAGGAAATAATTTATTTTTTAAATAATATTGCTGGTACTATCAATAACTATTGTTAGAATATTTAGAAATATTGATTTTATAATGTTATTGTAATAATGATATTTCCTTAAATAAATGTTATGTTAATAATAATAAATAATGTAATCATAAAGTTTTACTTTATGATTACATTATTAGTAAAGTAAAGTAACAGCCCGTAAATTTCACACTGCAGGGATAAGGCCTCCTCCTCCATTAAGGAGAGGGTTTGGAACATATTCCACCACGCTGTTCCAATGCGGGTTGGTGGAATGCACATGTGGCAGAATTTCGATGAAATTACACACATGTAGGTTTCCTTACGATGTTTTCCTTCACCGCCGAGCACGAGATGAATTATAAACACAAATTAAGCACATATGTATATATGTATAGTGGTGCTTGCCCGGATTTGAACTCGCAATCATCGATTAAAATGCACACATTCTAACCATTGGGCCATCTCAGCTCTAAATAATGTATTCATAACGCACTGTTATTATAACTTTAGGTTTTTTTTGTACTATAGGCAGTCAGACTGGCAAATGGGCCACATGTTCCTTGTCAGTGGATCACTCACCAAGTCATAACACAAGAGCATTCAGTAATAAATTGGTAGTACGGCCTTGAGCAAGGCCTCGGTACTCAGGTCTCACTCACCACATGTTACTGCCAAACTGCAATATTTCAATCAATGATATTACTGGCACATAACATTTTAGTTTTCTAAGTTGTTGACATTGACAATATAAGGGATCGATTTGACCATCAGGTTTATTTATTAGGTTGCCTATTTACTATCTATTGTAATAAAAAAAAACGTCTTTAATGGTATAAACAATCTTCGGAATATAAAAAAGTAAATAATTCATCAAACGTAACGTCGGCAAAAGTATATAATTAAACTGTAATTTTCATGTCAAAATCTCAAGTGAAATTAGTATAACGCTACATTCAAGTTGCCTTACCGAGTCAGTTGTAAACGAGTCGTAATGTAGGAGGCTAGGATCGCGGTAGCCAGACTGTCTGCCGCGCCTACTGCCATTATAGAGCCGCTAGCAAAACCTGTAATTACTAATTACCTGAACCGCATATACATTAAGCTAACAAGATAAATGCCTAAATACTAAAAAGGAATTAAAAAAATTTTAAAAAAGTTCGTATATAATTACGCTGTTAAAAAAAAACAATAAAAAGGTTTAATATAATTTGCCTGCATGCATTTTTTTACTGTTATGATTAATTGCATTTTTGACGTTATCATTTTAAGTCGCTTAGTTAAAACAAGGTTAACCTACATTGATAAGCATAGACAGAACTGTATGAAGCATCAAATGCTGAGCACAGAATGCATTATTAAATAACTAATATTTTGGAACAAAAGCTTATAAATGATTTATTAATAAGTTTCAAAATAACAAATACAGATAAAAAAATAATATTGGATTAATCAGCTGATATGAGAAAATTGATGAGCTTCATCTTAAGCATTACAAGCACCCAAGGATGCAAGCAGTTATTTGTGCCTAGATTTTTAACAGATCCTATGGGACGTCCAAGACTTGATCCATCATCTGCGAGGTGCTTCCAACGTGCGTTGCCCGGTTTTGTGTACACCTGTACCCTGAATTGAGAAGCCTAGTTTTTATGTAGTTACCTCGAGGTAATCTTACAGATATGTTGCAAAGCGCTGATCAAAATGGTCGGCTCTACAGTAAGGTCTAATTTAACCGAGTCCCAGCAGTCCAGAACTTGTTTGTGGAAAGAAGACAAATTTGGGCAAAATTTGCCGCCCCTCTAAATCTGCCGCCCTAGGTCTAGGCCTTAGCCTATTGGTAAATCCGCCACTGTTGCAAGTCACAACATCTTAAAACAATCACTGATAATTTCAATTTCATGTAGGGCTTTGTTCAAGCCTTTTTTGGGTGGTTACTTATTATACATTTTACCGCCAAACTGTAATACTAAGAACTGTGTCGGTTTGAGGGTAAATAAACCAGCATAACTACAGGCTCAAGAGACATCACATCTTAGTTCCTAAAGTTGGTGGCGCGTTGGTGATGTAAGGCATTAATTTCGTACAAATAGTAATCAATACTATCTCTAAGCAATGATGACATGAGGTACCTAGCATCAAGGCAATAAATGCAGATATACTTAACACTTAATTTAGTAAAATCGTTTAATTACTTTTACTGACCGTCTCAAACTCAAACTAAAATAACTTTATTCAATATAGAAGCATTACACTTTCTTATTGATGGTCAATTGAAACACTACCACCGGTTCGGAAAGAAAATACCCTGACCTGAGAAGAACCGGCGAAAGAAACTCAGCGGGCTTTTTTTTTGTCTTATGTATTATATAAATAAACAATTTAATATGAGATGAAATAGCCAGGAGGCGATCGTTTCATTCCCAAGGTGTGCTATCAATCATAAACTCATTAATTGTATAATAACCTTTTGCACACAAGCGTTCCTTAATAATTTTTTTAAATTTGGCAACAGAGGCATTTTGAACGCTTTCTGGGATCCTGTTGTAAAACCGTTTACATTGCCCCACAAAGGAGTTACTGACTCTATGCAGTCGAGTAACAGGGGTAACAGAGTCTGTTAACTATCACAGATCAATTTGGGAATTAAATGAAAATTTGTATTAACAATTTTACTTAACAGCTTATTCTGATATATTTCGTTAGGGAGACATTGGCACAAGGGAAACATACATCGCAATTTCAAGAGTTGAAGTATTGAATATGCTGCTTAAATCTTAAAGAACATTAATTTTATATAAGCTGTTCATTGTTTAGTTGTTATGAGATTTTCAAAGTATTTTTTCAGGATACTTAAAACTTGCTTTAATTATTATTATTTGAAAAATAGTTAAAATACTTAGCCAGTGAAAGGTGTTGAGTGGCATGGGCATACATAGTTTAACAGTGTAATCGTGTGCGGGCTAAGCCATACCTAAACGATTTGTTCTAAATACTTTAACTTCATCGATGTGCTGGTTGTAACGCCTCAGTATTTCTCATTTACTATGTAAACGGAACTAGCGACCGACTTACTAAGAAATTAACCCATTTTTTATTACTTCAATATCTCTCAAAATGTTATTTATTTTAAATTAGGTTTTTTTATGATTTGTTTTGACTTTGGCGGTGAAGTATTTATTTCGCATACTGGTATAATTTCACTGAGTGCAAACTTTTTACGAGCCATTAATTACCAATACAAATTTTATCTCATACAGGGAACTTATTTACTGGTATTAGCATTAACATTTTTATACAAAAAAAAAAAAAAATCAGAAGTAACTTGGCTCGACTTAATATTGTTCAGTCTTATTTTATAAACCAAAATAAAAATTGATATATTTTTAAAAATAATATATATCTGTTTATTGTACTTTTTAAATCGGCGTGCATTAAATATTTTAAATTTCGAATGTATTCCATTATTTCTTGTTAATTGAGAATTTATTATACATATAGGTAAAAAGATCACATTGGTCATCTCAAAATTTCCACTCTATCTGTGTATTATAAACATCGTTTTACATAACATTACCCTCAATAGACATATGACCATGGACTGAAAAATGAATATGCAAATATTCAAGGGTAGAAAATTATGCAGCTTTGACAGGAAACATTGAAATCATAATATTATATGCAGTGTACATGAGGGCATGTACATATTTCATGTTGGTCAAAAGTATCTTTAATTTGTATCTACGATAATATTTAGAGCTGAATTCCGAAAAGAAGTATGCGCCCTTAATTTTTTAAGGACATAGTGACCTTCTAAAAAATATGTTAACAAATAATAATACTCGTCACGGTACTTACACTGTCTCACTCACCTTTCAAACCGAAGCACAATAATAAGTATTGCTTTTCGCACGTGACATTGGCGAAATAATCTGTGCCTTTTTGGCACAAAAAAAAGAAGGTATTGCTTTCCAGCGTTATTCTTATTCATGAGTGCTACCTACCCACATAGGCTAGCATAAATAAATTATCAAGTGACTATTTATCTATTAATTTAGATTTAATTGTGCACAAAGTTTATGGGAAATTTTGCAAGTAATTCATTAAATAATTTTTCTTTTCGTATAATAAAGCGGATGGTTATTAAAATGACGTCTGGGGTTATTTCTGGATGAATATTAAGAAGAGATAAATCTATCAAATTTTCTTCTTGAACGTATACAATAGAATTTGGACACGTTAAACCGGAAGTTAATACAATGAAATCGTAATTTTTCTTTGGTTCATGGTTTTGGGGAGGGTGTGTCATGTATGACCCCTCTCTCTTACCGTGCCTATTTACACGTCCGCATCAAACGGCGTCAATTACTTTGACTAAGTAATCATTATTATGTGAATTATTAAACTTAATACAGTACCCTATGTATTATTCCTGAGAGTGTTTGACCTATATACTGTAATTTAATATAAAACATTTAATTTTTTTAGAAACCTGCAAGTCAATCAAGACAAATACATTTTCTTTATGATAAAAAGTATGTATAAGGTCAGAGTCGAAGATTGTCGATACCAATTTTCTTTAATTTTGTTTACGTAGTTAATTTTTTTTCCTATACAGCCGTGGTATACTGCTCTCTTACCGGCCAGTACTTTTTTTCTCTCTCTGAAAGTAATTCTTTATTGAATTTCAAAAATGTAGTATATTTTAATCAAGGATAAATTTTCTGCATACCTATGGCTGGAGCTCTCCAAATGAACCATTACCGATTTAGAAAGTGCAGCAATCGTCCTATAAACACTGGGACAAAAACGGGCTGACTTTTTTATATATAAGATAGGAAAATTGGTCAAGGAATTTGGTCTAGGATGGAAAATTGGTCAAGGAATTTGGTCTAGGATGGAAAATTGGTCAAGGAATTTGATCTAGGATGGAAAATTGGTCTCGTCTTGGTCTAGGAAAATTATTGGAAACAACAAATCCTAAATATCCGCATTTCAACTAAACAGTCAGCTTCCAAGTATTAACAAGGTCAGTCTGATTATTACTTGCTGTAAATATTTGTCTATAAATTAACAACACTTTTATATTTCTTCGGATTCTACGTGCAAATAATAACTACTTACTATAATTCATATCTAAGAATGTTGAAGCGAGGCGTATAAAATAGTTGAAAAATAATCTAAGTACTATATATGTATATGGCTGTATCATATACTTAGGTATACATATAAAAAGTGTAGTATTGTTCTTAAGTTTCTACATTTAATTGTATTTTAATATTTTTATTTAAGTCCACATAATAATTCACTTATATGATGATAATAAGGTTAAGTCTAATTAATTAATATACATAATTACATACTATAAAACAAAGTCACTTACCGCAGTCTGTTTATTCGATGCTCAGATCTTTAAAATTACGCAACGGATATTGATGTGTTGCGATTGGTTGCGGTTTTCAACCGACTTCAAAAAGGAGGAGGTTATCAATTCGTCTGTGTTTTTATTTGTTACCTCATAACTTTTAACTAGGTAGACCGATTTCGATATATTTTTTTTTTGTTTGAAAGGTAGTTCTTCCTTTGTGGTCCCATTTTAATTTTATCCAGTTCTGATGATGGTATCAACACGAAAACGATATAAGTCTTAAATTTGCATTATGTATTTGCGCGATAAATAGGTGAATAACTCAAAATTGTGATATTAAATTTTGATATTTTCTTATTATATTGTTCATGTATTATGCACACAAAACTTCTCCTCAAATCACACTATCTAATAAAAAAACCGCATCAAAATCCGTTGCGTAGTTTGAAAGATATAGGGATATAGGGACAGAGAAAGCGACTTTGTTTTATACTATGTAGTGATGGAACTCCTTAACGGCTCACAGTTAGGGTGCGATATGGTACAGAATTTCTTACGGTCTTTAACCAAATTTTGTATATTTGATGTGATGTTATTTGATGTACGACATATATTGAAAGCACTGCCAATTTTTCGAATTCCTTGACATATTTTCGATGACCAATTTGACCATCAGCCATCCTATATTTAATAATAATAAAAACAATAAGTATGTATCTCATACAATATTATAATATTAACATAATTGTTGAGCAACGGAAGATTTATCCTAGAACATTCATAAATACTATTATAGCGTATAAAATTCTTTAACTTATTAAATATGCTCAAACCGCATATAATTAATTTAACACAGAATATAAACAGCTATAAACTATATATATTTTATATGGTTTTATGTTTAAAGTTCATTCAATATTTTAAATAATTCTTACTAAACCTTTTATAAAATCATTTAGTAAAACATTATTTTATTTTATTTACGAAATTATTTAAAACATGATTTAATTATATTAAATTTATTAAAGGTCAATGCCTCTTACTTAACAATTTATATTAAAACTATAGATGATAGTTGATACGGATTAAATAACAGGATTTCGAAGTTGGGTAATAACTAATGTCTTTAAACATAAATTAATTTCAAATGAAATATATTAAGAAAATATAAATGTATTACTGTGAATTCCATACTAGCTTATTTCGTTAAAATTACCAGATTCAACAAATAACATTAGATTTAATTTAATTAATTAATTAACATTTTATTTCAAAGATTTTATTTTTGATATAATAAATGTAATGTATGATTTTAAAGAAGATTGAATATTCAGCGTGAAAGTAACTCTATTTGTTACGCTTTCACGGTCAAAACGCTAAACCGAATTTGATGAAATTTCATAAAGCAAAAGGGACAGCATAGGCTGTTTTTTTACTTGAAGACCAAACCCTCAAATAAAGGCGAAGTTAGGGGCGACTTCTACTTAAAAATAGACAAAAAATGTATACCTACTGTATACAAATTAAGTCGTATTTAATTCAGGATATTATTTTTTTTTGTACTATTGTGCCCTGTTACGTAAGTACGAATATTGTGTGACCGCTGCATGAGATAAACTTTAAGGTTATTTCATTCTCATCGCACACGATTTAATTTAATATCATAAGTGCCCGTGCCTCATATACAATACACGATGTTTGGATCGTGACGTGTTGTGTCTTTGTCTTTCTTCAATTTGATCTTCCGTCATCTAATAGTTAGTTCATAAGGCTGCAGATCTCGATATTCAAATATGTGTGCGAATTATTAAATGCTTTTCAAAGTAAGCTGTGTTAAAAATTAAGTGCCGCCGATTTTAAGGAACGTCATTGATCCTACATCTGACATACTCTTGTATTATTTGGTCGTATTGTATTGCTGTTCAAGGGTTGTTAGGATTATACGAATGTTATTGCTGCCGCACATAGAACCCTCCATCACCGTTCTCATTGAACGATAACACTCGGGACCGAAAACGACTGAAAAGTAATTATTATTATATTCATATGTATTCAGTATTTAGTATTAAATTGTAAAGTAACAGCATGTATATGCTCCTATGCTGGTTTAAGGTAATTCCTCGGGTTGATCCATAAATACAAAAGCAGGTTTCCTAGCTATGTTTTCCTTTACAAAGACAAATTAAGCACTTGGATATTAAGTGATTGGAACCCGCAATAATCGGTTCATTTGAATAACGATAACAAAATAATTATGTCAATATTAACCAATTTAATTTCTTACAGATATTGCATCGAAAATGTAGGCTATCATTACAATAGACACGAAAGTTTAACTGGTAACAACAAAAAATCCAAGTACACGTTTTATTAGGAAATCTACAAAACTAAAGTATTATTTGAGTTAATCATAAACTTCTTTACAATAGTTAAGAAACAGATTGCCAAAGAAAAAAAAAATTACATTATATTAAAGTTCAGCATTTATTATAAATATAACACGGCCTAATTATTATTGACTGCAACGTAAATAATTGAAGAAGCGATTTTAAAATACCATTTATAAATCCAAAGGGTAATAAAATTTTAAAAAAAATATTGATTTTATTTAATACACAATACTATGAATATATTTCTCTAATATTAATTAAAACTTACTATCTATGAGGAGAAGACCTCCTTCTTCTTCCTTCTCCTCAAAGGGAGAGGAGACCTTAGCCCAGCAGTGGGAATTTTACAGGCTGTTGTTGTGGTTGTTGTTGTATATTATATCTTCAATAGCCCTATATTTATAAATGTCTAGACAAATGGCCGATTACTATTAATTACGTGCCGATTTATGCGTCCAATTGTTCATTTACTAATAATACTTATATACATAAAGTACTGTAGCGAAATAAAAGGTATATAATTCTTCAATGTTTAACATTTCAGATATTGGAGCAGGTTATCCGCAAATACATTATTAATAACAAATAAACGAATATTTACAAAAGGGTAACTTTATCACTGGTGCAGTGGAAAGCTATTAAGAGTCCCAAGGTTGGTTGCGTTTTAGTTCTGTAACGAACAGTCAAAATTTGATACCGTGTCAATGATTATGGGCAGTTATCACTTACTATCAGATGGCTCATTTGTATTACACGGTTCATGTCCCGTCTTCGAACCCAAAAATCTATATTATACATATAGTAACAGGCGGAAGAATAGTACTCCTGGCTATACCTACCTTTAAAAAAACAACGTTAGTGCTTGAAATAAAACTAGTTTTAACGGATTTAAATCGCGTATATTAATTATTTTATCATCCCGACGTTTCGAGCACTTTATAGTGTTCGTGGTCACGGGTAGACTGACGTTAGTGCTGCTCCCAATCTGAAATTCCAGAGTCAGAATCGTTGAGAAGTTAGAACAGTAGCGTAGCTAAGTGAGGAAGGGGCATAGAGAAAGAATCGGGCCCTCACCCTCTCTTTTCCATCCGTCTTTAAGTAATAATAACCATTTAAAATTAAAGATACCAAATTTTAAATCTTGTGCGCAGGGTGGTGATTTTTTGGTTCAGAAGCTTAAGGTTTAGTTGAGAGGGCCCCCTGAACTCCGGGGCCTTGGTACACTGCACCACCTGGCTCAACAGTAGCTACGCCACTGAGTTAGAATTGTTCCAATACCCATAGAAATATGAAAGTGAGTGAGGGCATTAGTGATTGCGCATACACTTATGCGATGGAATACCTCCCACGCTGATTAGTTTTCTTTGAGACTGATCGCTGTTGTTGAAATGTTGTCAACAGGACCTTGTTTTTATTGTATCTACATACATTGACGACCTCAGTGGTCGATTGGTGTGTACACCGGTTTTCATGGGTACGCCGCTCCGAGGTCCCGGGTTCGATTTCCGGCCGAGTCAATGTAGATTATCATTAGTTTTCTATGTTGTTGTCTTGGGTCTGGGTGTTTGTGGTACCGTCGTTACTTCTGATTTCCATAACACAAATGCTCTAGCTACTTACATTGGGATCAAAGTAATGTATGTGATGTTGTCTCATATATATACATTTATGGCTGTTTAAACAGACTGTTTTATACTCAAAGAAAAAGTAGTATTATAATATTATAAGATTAAATGCAATTTACTTTTTATAATACAAGAAATATTCATAAGCCAGGAAAACTTATATATTGATTTTTAGTTCATTTATAACCAATTTTCCAATTGCCAGCATAAAAAATAATAAAAACATTTAGCACCTAAGATTCGATTTAAACGCTTGTTTATACCCATTTATATATGTAATTTAATAGATGTTTATTATGACGGTATTGGAATATTTCATCATTATAGTACAATGTTGATAACATAATAGGTGATTGTTTTTCTGTCTCCTTTCAGATATAATACGAACCACGATGTTCTCATCATGACCTTGGGATTTATGAGCTATGAGCACTATTATTAAGACGTAACATCTTTGTATTATTTATTAAACAATAAAATTAAAGTTTTCTAGGCGATATTCCATTGAATTTCTGGAACCAGACTTGGTTATTGCTGTCAAAAATGACGTGTTCAAAATTTGTTTTTAATTAAGTTCTATTTTAATTAATCGATGTCAAGTTTTTAAATATTTTACTCGGTACCGCTGGTTTTTTAGTGAGTATTGCGATGTAACGGGACGTAGTCGGGAAAGCACGCAACACGTTTTTCAAGCAAAATAAAAAAGAGGAAAAAATCATTACTTTTTATATTAAAATAAAGAAGATTAGTGTTCAACCGCGCCATCTAGATGTCCAAAAATCTATAGCAGCATGTTTTTTAAGACGTTTTTTGCGTCGCACTTAAAACCAAAAAAAAAGGAGAAGCAGGTTCGCGACTCTGTGGAACCAGCTTTCGCCGACGGTTTTTCTGAATCTTCAAGAAAAGAGGGTACACCTTCCTTAAAGGTCGACGGTCGTAGTCACTGTAAAGTCAAATATCTGTATAAGTCATCAGACCTCCTGCTCATCTGCCACCTATCACATAAAAAGACGAAATCAACCATTCTGAACATCAATTAATTATCATTTGGACTTAGCTTCATACTTTATAAAGTTATTTAAAGTATGCTTAAAAACCTAATCGAAATATCCTGTTACAGTTTTACCTCACAACTATAGTTGAAGGTTTTTCAACTTTCATTTTAAAACGATTTCAAGTTGAATTTATTCAGTATATCGTAAAGACTACAACAATAAATATAACCTTTGTTTCTGTTATCTACTAATAGATATTATAAAAGAAACCATGTTATTACTTTACTAGGTGGCCGCTTCGTGCAAGCTAGTATGGGTAGGTACCATCCACTCATCAGATATTGTACCGCCAAACAGAAATAATCAGCAATATTGTTTTTCGGTTAAGGGTGAGTGAGCAGGCACAAGGAACAAAACATCATGCTTCCCTAGCTTAATACATATTTCTTATGGCGCTTATGTTTATGGGTGGTGGCCAATTGATATTTCCCCTATATGTGAGTTATATGTAAAATTTACAATAATTTTGTATCTTTTTCAGTTAAAAAACTCTCGCCCTATTGCCTCCACTTGTGACAGAAGACCTGGTTAATATTTTTGCCAAATTTCCACGCTGTCATGATTTATACAGTATCTATATATATATATATTTTTTTTGTAAATATATAAGACGATAATAAAGAGGATTCTTTATTAAAAAATATATATGTATTAAATGACATCAACAAAAACTAATAACAAAGTTAATAACTGTAATTAAATTCATTTTGTTTTAGAGAAATAAAAAGTGTTCATATTCTTACCCTTTTATAAGACATTGTATTGTAAAGCAAATAACTTAGCTAGTTAGCTTAGCTAGTCCCTCTTTCAAAACACAAAAACGAATCGGTATTTATGTTTTTTATATTATCATTATTGTAGCTATTTATAGAACACATTAGTGGTTTTAAGTGTTCGGCAACATTACAAATTACAAACAACATAATAAACAAATAAATAACTAGCAAGTAATATACTCTTAAATTATTTAAAAAATATTTGTTTGTTTTTTTTTTACCATTTGGAGAATAAATCGATATTGAATATACGATCTCGACTTCATAATAGTAAAATTCGTAAAAAGAGTTAATTTCATATTCTCGTCTTGAAGTTGACATTTCGATAATACATACTTGTATGTGTATGTAGGCGTGGTATATCGTGAGATTCTTAAGTACATATCTAATCATTTTAAGCAGTAGCTTATATTGTATGCAACTAACTTCGAAAATGACGGACTTTCAGTATACCAAATCTCAACCCCTATTTCACACCTTTAGGGCTAGAATATCCAGAAACACTTAAATCCATTTCTACTCATTTTTAATCAGTAGCCCAAAAACAAAGTTTTATTTTTCTACTTCAAAGGGTGACGGACATCCACGCCAACTTTATCCCCTTAAGGGTACAAATTCCAAAAATCTTTAATAGTTCGCCTTCTAACGACCCTACTCCTTAAATTTATATATATCAAGCTATTATTTTATTATTATAATATAAATCAGTTATACCTTTGCAACGAATATTTAATTCGCCCCATAATTTTATATACAAAATAAATAATGTTAAAATTACTTATCCGAACATGTTTTAGCGTTGTAATTTATTTTTTCTCGACTGATGAAGCGAGAAATAGGTTTTTGCTTATTTTCAACTCATGTTTCTAATCTCTAAAGTATCCATCCAATGATTACTTGATGACAATTCGTAAATTTTTTTGACATTATTTTTATTGAAAAACAACATTTTAAATGGTATCAACCAGTTTTAATTTTGTTTTAAATATAATTAAATGTAAAAAGTTACACTGTGTAAATGTCATTGTTGTATGGGTCTCCGCTCCATTTGAGAACTATATTATTATATATAGTTTTCGAGTTTATTACACCACGTTGCTTTGTGTTTGTTTGTTTTACGTGTATCAGATGCACATGCGACTCATGCTGGTTTTATTATGTTTTCCATCCCTGAGCACGAAATGAATTATGAACACTTTTTGAGTTTGACTACCGGGCTATCTAGGTTAATTAAAAGAGTGGCCCGTATTTAATTATTTACTGTCAATCTTGTATTCTTAAACTTGGTTTAAATACTACATATAGCTCGTATTACGGGTGATGCCGGGCGCGCGGTAGCAAAGCAAGGCACCCACCCACAAACTGCACTCCCAGAGGGCGCTCCCAGACCCCGCTCCCAGAGGGCGCCAGTGTACTGGTTGCACGGGCACCACAAGTGCTTGAGCTTCTGTGGATTATAATCGCAAATTAAGCATGTGTAATGCATGAAGTAATTAATCTAAATATACAATTTACTTAAATACTATCCAATAGTTTATGTATTCAATTCCATAAGCAATTAAAATACTACCCGTTCTTATTGCACGGGTGCAATTAATGATTATCACATGATACAGTTTTGAATAATGAGATGTAAATAAATAATACATATTTATATTAGAATCGCAATTTTATTTTCTTATATAGTTTAGATTGCTCGTATGATCAGATATTTATTGAATAAATGAATTTATTTAACTATATTTTAAATATAACAGAACGTTTCAATCTTAACTTAAGATTGCGTGTTCTAGACTAAGTGCACCATTCACATCACCAAAACAAAACAGTGTTAACTTTAATGTATTAAAACATTTATTATATGATGACCCCTGACTGTGGTCGAGCACTGTGTGTACACTGGTTTTCATGGATACGCCACACCGAGGTCCTGGGTTTGATTCCCGGCCGAATCGATGTAGAAAAAGTTCATTAGTTTCCTATGTTGTCTTGGGTCTGAGTGTTTGTGGTACCGTCGTTTCTTCTGATTTTCCATAACACAAGTGCTCTAGCTACTTACATTGGGATCAGAGTAATGTATGTATAGTTGTCCAATATTTATTTATATCTATTAAGTGCCCTAGTATAGCTCTAATTTAAAACACTCCTCGGGAAGACACTGGCCCTTAAGACTCGGACTTTAAGTGAGGGGCCAGGTTTCCAATGTTTTTTGTAGGACTGAGTTTTATGAATAAATATTTACTATTAATAAAAGACTAACATCCATACTACATAATACCGCAAAAGAGCAATTATCCTAGTTCGTTTTGCTGTTATCCCGTTTTTCGTCAGTGAGCCAGTGTAACCAGGCACAAGGGGTATAACATTCTAGTTCCCAAGATTGTTGGCGCATTGGTAATATGAGGTATGATTAATGTGTACTGTACCAATAGGTACCTATACATTCATAGTGGTGACCACTTATACACCAAAACCATTGTTACCGTGATCGAAGGCATGCCTTTATCGTATTTATTTGCGGTTGAAGCGAAGGTCGCCTTACAAGTATAAGCCGCAACCAAGGACGTAAAAGAATTTTAGGCGAGTCTAATACTTGAACCTTTTTAGTAATCCTCTAGCTGATAGGTTGGTGCTAATATTATGCTAATAATCCGTAATTCAGTTCATTCCATAACCACTCATGAGATAGATGATTCTACTCTTCTCTACGCTCCTTTAGTGAAATCACAAATGATCAAGTATAGAATTAAATGAATATGGCAATATTTTGGAAATACCCATATTTTAAACTGCTGACGTTCCTTTTGAGATGAAAACTGTGTATCGCCCGTAGTCTTATCTATACTTATAATAAATCTGTAGAGAGGCCATTTCTGTACATGAAATTTATTTAAAAAAAAACTATCAAGGGATGATAAGGGATCGCTACTGGTGCCAAAAATGCAATCAGTAAAATTTTTGTCTGTCTGTCTGTCTGTCTGTCTGTCTGTCTGTCTGTCTGTCTGTATATTCGTTATAGAAACAAAAACTACTCGACGGATTTTAACGAAATTTGGCACAATTATTCTTCCTACTCCTGGGCAGGTTATAGTATACTTTTCATTACGCTACGATCAATAGGAGTAGAGCAGTGAAGGGAAATATTGGGAAAACGGGAGAAGTTACTCCATTTTTTAAGCTTCCGTCGCGTGTGCAGCCTTAATGGTTAAAGCTACATAGAAATCATGTACGACACAAATGTTCTTAAATTATTATATAAAAATAAATTCCTCGACAGCATATGTCTATCTTTCATAGTTGACTCACAATAACACGTGAAACTTCCGGAAGCTTAGCAATTCGGCGCTTTCTGACTATATTTTTCTACTCTTACGTTTACAGTACTCTCACTCATCCCTAATTACAAAAGTTCACATTATTACCTATTCAATAAAAAAAAGAATCATGTAAATCGGTGTAGAAACACCAAAGTTATACATGAAATACGCTATAAGTCATCGCGCGTGAATACAGAATCATGCCATAAGGATTATTTTTGTGTATCGGTTGCCGCGTTCGACGCGCTACGCCGCGGGAGGTATAAAAAGGCGGCGGGTCCGCGCGCGAGCTTCATACAATATTTGGCTGTTGATGCGAATAGACGTTTAGAGTGTTCGACCTTATTGACAGACAATAATTGTTATTTACCAACCGTGCTTTTCAGCGCGACTTTTAGTCTAAGCATATTATTAGTTAAAATTTTATTTCTTTATAAGTGAAGTAGTAGTAGGTACGCATTTTAGTTATTGTGGTAGTGTTTAATTATATTAATAGTTTATTTTCGTAATTATCATATAATAATAATTATTACTATATAAGTATATCATATAATTATTAATATATATGTAAGTAGTGTTTAATTATATACCATATTTAGTTATTATATAATATTAATAGGTTTCGTAAGTGTAAGGTAGCTTTGGTTACTGTTGATTGAAAATACACAATGCCACCTAAAAAAAGACTATCTTTATCTCGAAATTCGAGAGATGCTATAAGGATGAGAAATGCGCGTTCTCAAGAATCGGCAGAGGAAAGAGCACATCGGTTAAACTCTATGAGAGTTAGTGCCTCAACTTCTCGAGCCAATGAAAGCTCTTCAGAGAGAGAGAGATGCGATTAGCAGCTGACAGAGAGAGACGAGCTACATCACGGGCGTCTCAAAGCTTTTCTCAACGAGAGCTGAGGCTTACCATTGACCGAGAACAACATGTGTTATCCCGAGCAGCTGAAACTGCTTCACAGCGAGAATTGCGTCTCACAGCTGACCGCGAACGACAAACTTTATCTCGCGAGTCTGAAACATTTACTGAAAGGGAATTACGTCTCACAGCTGACCGCGAACGGCATGCATTATCTCGCGAGTCAGAAACCTTCACTGAGAGGGAATTGCGTCTCACAGCTGACCGCGAACGGCATGCATTATCTCGCGAGTCAGAAACCTTCACTGAGAGGGAATTGCGTCTCACAGCTGACCGCGAACGTCATATATTGTCTCGCGAGTCAGAAACCTTCACTGAGAGGGAATTGCGTCTCACAGCTGACCGCGAACGTCATATATTGTCTCGCGAGTCAGAAACCTCCACTGAGAGGGAATTGCGTCTCACAGCTGACCGCGAACGTCATATTTAATCTCGAAAATCTGAAACTTTTACTCAATATGAAGACCGTTTGACAAATGATAGGGTGCACCACAATATTATTAGATCTCTCGAAGATGAACATGAGCATGAACAACGACTAGAGTCGGTACGCGAACATTACAATCGTTCTTTGAGACAAGAACGATTAATAAGTTTGTCTAATGAAAGATTAAGAATCGAAAATATTCGGTCTCTTGAAACGGACGAACAGCGAGAGGCCCGTCATACTGCAGACAGATTTCGACATAGTCTTAATAACTTAGATGTATACATAGAAGACCAACCTAGAAATACGGTGGCATGGTCCGACAAATATAAAAGTGGGTTTGCTTATAACCTCACAATTGATTACAAATCATCTTCTGTAATAGGCGATATGAACGTGGTATGTTCTTTTTGTAATGCTTCAAAGTGGAGTAAGGAGTCGGCTGGTTTCTGTTGTTCTGGAGGCAAAATAAATTTGCCTTCATTCGAAGACCCACCGGAACCTTTGAAATCACTACTTTTGGGGGAACATGTGCAATATAAACAGTTTTTAGACAACATTCGCACTTATAATAGTGCATTTCAGATGACATCCTTTGGTGCGCAACAAATCTCCGAAGGTCCTTTCATGCCTACTTTTAAGATACAAGGTCAAGTTTACCATTTGATAGGATCTCTTTTGCCTGAAGACCAACCTAAGTTTCTTCAAATATATTTTTTATCCGACTACGACGAACAGTCGAATACAAGAAATCAATATTTCCCGAATTTAAATGCTGAACTCATTTCACAACTTCAGAACATGTTGCATCAGGTTACTTCGTATGTATGCAGTTTTAAATCGGCATTAGAAGCTCTTCCTGGAGATCATGATAACAATTATAAAATTGTTATAAATGCCGATAGGCGTCCAACGCAGGAGCACCCTGGGCGTTACAATGCTCCATCCACGAATGAAGTTGCTGTGGTATTGGTCGACCAGGAATGTGATAGGCGTGATATCGTTATCCGTTCTAGAGACAATCGTTTGCAACGTATTTACGAAACCCACAGAGCTTACGACAGTTTGCAATATCCTTTGATATATTGTCGAGGGGAAGATGGTTATAATTTTGCTTTATACCAAACTGATCCGCGTACAGGCGCACCTATTTATAATAAAAAGATTTCATGCCTTCAATTTTACTGTTACCTGTTTGTGTTACTTGCAAGTAAGACGGAATAGGTTTGTATACTTGCAACGTTTTCGTGGCTTATTCAATCAGTTTATTGTAGACATGTACGCAAAAATTGAAACCGAAAGATTAGTTTACATACGATCTAATCAAAGGCAGCTGCGCGCTGAAGAATACGTGCACCTTCGCGACGCCATGCAGCAAGATAATGATACGGTGAATATGGGCCGTTTAGTTATTTTGCCCTCTTCTTTTACTGGTGGTCCACGCTACATGCACGAACGTACTCAAGATGCTTTTTGTTACGTGAGAAAATATGGACGTCCCGACTTATTTATTACTGTAACTACCAATCCTAAGTGGGATGAAATCACTCGGGAGCTTCTTGAGGGTCAAGCACCGCATGACCGTCATGATATCATCGCAAGAGTTTTTCATTTAAAATTAAAATCAATGATAGATCTACTTACCAAAAGATAACATTTTTGGAGAAGTATTATGTTACATGTATAGTGTTGAATGGCAAAAACGCGGCTTACTACACGCACATATCCTGGTTTGGTTAAAAGATAAGGTTCGACCTAATGATGTAGACAGTTTAATCAGTGCTGAAATTCCAAGTCCGATTGCAGATCCTGAGTTATACGACATTGTTAAATCTCATATGATACATGGTCCATGTGGTGTATTTAACGGAAATTCTCCTTGCATGCAAGACGGTCGTTGCACTAAAAGATATCCAAAAGCCTTAGTGGATGAAACTGTAACAGGACATGATGGATACCCATTATATCGTCGCCGTTCAAGAGATACTGGTGGTTTCACTGTTGAAAAGCGAGTATCTGGACAACAGGTTATTTTAGACAATAGGTGGGTCGTTCCGTATTCTCCTGTGTTGTCCAGAGCATTTCAAGCTCACATAAATGTTGAAATGTGTAATAGTGTAGAGTCAATAAAATATATTTGTAAGTACATTAATAAGGGCAGTGACCAAGCTACATTTGCTTTGAGAAATGAACATGATGAAGTTACAAGATATCAGTCAGGCAGATATATAAGTTCTTCAGAAGCTGTGTGGCGGATCTTAAGTTTCAACATTCATGAAAGATTTCCACCTGTGACTCATCTGGATGTTCATCTTGAAGGTGGTCAACGTATATATTTCAACGCCGAAAATGTCACAGAACGGTTAGAGAACCCTAGACAAACAACTTTATTAGCATTCTTTCGACTTTGCCAAACTGATGATTTTGCAAAATCTCTTTTATATGAGGAAGTTCCATCGTATTATACCTACGATAAGCAACGAGGTGTCTTTAATCGAAGACGCCGTGGCAGGCCTGTAGATGGTGAGTCAGGTATTTTCAAAGAACATGTTCTTGGCAGAGTATACGCCGTTCATCCTAACAACGCTGAGTGTTTCTATTTGCGATTATTATTACATACTGTGCGAGGACCAACCTCATTTATAGATTTGAGAAAAGTAGACGATGTTGTTTTTCCCACTTATCATGCAGCTTGCCAAGCGCGTCATTTGCTAGAAAATGATCAGCATTGGGATGACGCTTTAGCAGAATCCTGTGTTAGTGATAATCCAAGACGGTTACGTAATTTATTTGTAACATTACTCACATTTTGTAATTTGTCAGATGCTGTACAATTATGGGAAAAATATAAAAACAAATTTTCAGAAGACTTTCTTAGAAATATATCTAACAACGATGAAGGCACAACTAATGATAATTTCCGTGATCTTGCCATAAATCAGTGCTTATTAGCTCTTCAGGATGAGTTAACAGCAGTTGGCGGTAAATCACTATGTGAATATGGTTTGCCAACACCAACCTCAGTCGGAGAAGTAACTAATAGGGAATATTCCGCAGAGATTAGCTACAACTTAATGGAACTGCTGACAACATTAGAAAACGGTATCCCAATAATGACTGCAGAACAACGTTCAGTTTATGATCGCGTGTGCAGAAGTGTCCAAAATAATTTGGGAACAATATGGTTTTTAGATGCACCTGGAGGAACTGGAAAGACCTTTTTGACTAAATTAATATTGGCTTATGTTCGAAATCAACGTAAAATAGCTCTTGCCGTAGCTTCATCCAGGATAGCTGCAACATTGCTACCAGGAGGTAAAACGGCTCACACAATGTTCAAAATACCAATTGATTTAGATTGCACGGAAAGTCCAACCTGTAGTATTTCAAGAAATAGTGACAAAGCTAAGGTATTACGCGAGTGTAATTTAATCATATGGGATGAATGTACGATGGCCCATCGAAAAGCAGTAGAAGCAGTAGATAGAACTTTAAGGGATATAAGACAAAATGATCGACCAATGGGCGGTATCACGGTTTTATTTTGTGGCGATTTCCGACGAACCTTACCGGTAATACCACGGGGAACCCGAGCTGATGAGGTTAGGGCTTGCCTGAAAAGCTCTTATTTGTGGCGTGATATACAGTCGGTGCATTTGACTATAAACATGCGAGTGAGAACTGGAGATAACCCGGATGATAGTAAATTTTCTGATACATTATTAAAGATTGGTGAAGGTACCTATCCACAACTACACCAAGGAAAACTTATTCTGACGCCTGAATTATGTTGTGTAGTGCAATCTCAATCACATCTTATATCGTCAGTTTACGGTGACGTAACAAATATATTGAATAGGGACAATTCTTGGCTATGCGAAAGATCTATTTTAACTCCTCGCAATGATCAGGCAACTGAGATTAATAACAAAATACTGTCGAACATACAGGGGGAAAGCAAAGTTTATAGATCAATAAATAGAATGGTCGATGAACAAGAAACTATTAATTACCCGATAGAATTTTTAAATTCTTTAAATATGCCCGGACTTCCTTCTCACGAAATTTGTTTAAAAATTGGCATTCCGATTATTCTACTCCGAAATTTAAGACCACCAAAACTTTGCAATGGAACTCGACTAAAAGTAACCCAGTTGCAACAAAATATAATCGAGGCTCAAATTTTAACAGGTTGCGGTGCAGGAGAAACCGTCTTTATTCCCAGAATACCCTTAATACCAAATAATTTTCCATTCCAATTTAAAAGGACGCAATTCCCAGTTTCGGTGTGTTATGCAATGACAATTAATAAGGCTCAAGGGCAGACTTTTCATGTTGCCGGAGTAGATCTCGGTGTCAGTTGTTTCTCTCATGGTCAGTTATACGTTGCTCTTTCCCGTGTTAGCAGTTCTAGAAATCTTTATGTTCACGTGCCGGACGGGTCAACTTTCAATATAGCTTACCCAGAAGCTTTGCGCTAAAGTATTTTGGTTCTATAGGTACTTAAGCCCCATGTGAACGTGATGAAAATAATATTACCAATACATTTTAATTTAATAACACACAAGGAGTTACACGTTGACGAAGTCACAGGCACAGCTATCTATACTTTTCTGCCGGAAGTCACTATTCCACGCGGACGAAGTCGCGGGCAAAAGCTAGTTCTTAATATAATCCTGAACATATTATTAGATTGGAATTAAACGTTTCGACTTTGTTAGTGGAAATTTCCAAACTGACATGTTAAAGTTTAATTTATTTAGTGTTCAAACTAAAGGAGAGTATAAACAGACAGACAGAGTTTTACATACACATACTCGTATAATTGCATTGAAACAGAGTTCCTTGCAAATTTTTTTCGTTAGAATGTGTTATCTAAACCGTTGGTAACTTTATTTAATTTAGTTGTTAAATGACGATTCAAAAGTTCTTGTAAAAGTCTACTTTAATAAAGTATATTTTTATATTGCTTTTTTTTTATTTCACCAAGAACCTTATTATGTCAATGTATGTAATGTTACAAACAGCAATTCAATAGAATGCATTACAATGTCACAGTATTCAGAATTTAGGTATTCACTGTTGATCGTAATCATTCGTACATCAAATGTCAAATATATACATATATGTTCTAGTCTCTGAACTAACGTCACATGGAAATAACTCACAATGAGTACTCTCCTTAAATTCAAACACTATTTGTCGTGACTTAGATCCGTTCGTGTGACCACAAATATTATTTAGAACTCCTTTACTTGGTAATAGACAATAGTGTCTGCTTGGATATTATTATCTAAAATTTTAACGTTTAAATTATTAGGAAAAAAGGTAATCAAACCAGTTCTTGCAGTGTTCTTGCACTATAATAATATATAATTCGCTATGGTCGAAAATGTGTCTAGTATTTACACATCTTAAAAAAAAAGTAAAAAAAAATTAATTATCAATATAAAATTTATTTAAATAACAATGCGTGAAAAGTAAATTATTGCAATTAAGAAATTGTTTATGACGTAACAGTTATCGAATATTTTATTTCAACGTGTTAATGAACAAATCTAGCCCATCACTATTGTTTTTTTTAATGTAAAGTTTTCCAAGAAGAGGACAAAAACAAACAAACATAATTCGACATCTAATTGACGCAAGGTCGAGGACATAAAGAATCTATGATATTGGTTGTGAATTTGCAAAATCAATAAAGCAGTTATCGGAACTTTGGAAGTAAAATTAAAATGTTTATAAGTTGTTAAGTGGAACAGTGTTACAACACTAGCACATTATACGTTCAAAAATGCTCAATACGGCCAAGCTATTATCAAATTCATGGAATATTTACATATTGAATGTAAGATATGTTTACCTTACTATTTATTTAATCGGAATATACCTTTACATATCTGATAATGGCAATATTTTTTAATATCACATAATCAAAATAAATACATATCTCTTAATATTTCACTAATGTACATAACAATTTTAACTTTCTTACAAAATTATGTAAGACGTAACCTAATGTTGAATTATTGGTACTTTGGGCAATTTTATTGTAAAGGACAAATTAATGTTTATAAGGAAAACGCTTAAGTCTTTTGTACACAATGTCGAGGAAAAGAAGATATTGCTTACAATAAATACATTTTATACACAATAACAATAAAAAAAAAACATATTTTGATTGTCTTCATTTTGTATGGAATAAGTTACCTTCGAAAATGATCGATATTTACGTGACATGTTTATTTATATTACAATGGCTTACCCAAAATAATATGCCAGTGGAGTACGTACAGGAGAAAATAATATTTTTCACTTGTAGCTTTTTTCATTTGTTGTTTTTAAATAAACAAATATTATAATACAAACATGACGAGCTAAGCAGTCAATTATATTCCGCGATCCTAGCTAACTTGACATATTATTCCTTCTGCATTTTGCGACACTTTATGGAAAAAATAATTATATTTCAACTAACTCAAGGAATTCGGATTATTAGTAAAATTACCTAAATTATATCGCCTAAACTTAAACCATAATATTATACAATTTTGCGGCTTGGAGGTTTATCAGTAACCCTGAATGTCAATCATATAGATACCTCTATAAAATAAGCATGCACTCTTAAAATAAAAAATATATCAACAGTGAAACCACGGGTACAGCTGGTACTAAATATAATATAAAAAAAATACTGACATAAAACCTTTTTGGTAATGCTTTTTAAAAAACGACGTAGGTACAACCTTAATATATTTACATTAAAAAAAAACATGGCACGCTGGCTTTTTGCCTTTACCATTTTTTAGTTTTTTTAATATGTATAAAATTAGATTTACCTTAATTTCGTTCGATATTTAAATATTAAATGCCATGTAAAATTAATATCTTAAACGATATCTATTTATATTTAAAAATCTCCTAAAGGATATAAATTCATTTATTCGACAGTATTTTGGTTTAAACCGTAAATGGGCTAGTTAAATTAAAAGTACGTTTACGGTGTAAGAAGTTCGTTTTTGTTTTCAGTACAATGTATAAGTGATGTTGATAACAACGATGACCACTTACTATCGGGTTGTGAATACGTGAATTTTAATAGAACGTTACGGGTTCATATCCTGCCTGGATATCACACTTTTAATGAGCATCAATTTTGTTCAATTATTATACTCAGCGGCGTTGGAAAACATCGTAAGGAAACAATGATAATAAGCTCCATGAGTTATCTTCAAGAGGGCAGAAGCCTCGGTCTTTAAAAGTAGGACACATACAGATTGTTAAGTTATGGTTTGGAACGCATGTTTCCAGAAGTCTATGCAGTTTTCCGCTAGGAATACTGATGGTACCATTCATAATCTACAATATGGCTGTATACACTATATTCCAAACAAGGATCCTTAAGGATATATTTTAATATAATTCAAGGTTTATCACTGGAAAAAGGTTATAACTATAATAAAATTGATAGCGGAAGAATGAATTTATAATCAATCTAAAATCGTTTGTCCTGACTGAATATCAAAGCCTGTCTACAACTGGGACCAGAATACTGAAATTGTAACTTAGTTTAACTTTATAGTGTTACTATTCTCTGAGGAAGAATAACTAATTTTAATATTGAGGAATAAATGAGAGGGTTTTCAATATAAAACATTCACAACTTTTTAAGATTTTTTTACATATTTGTCTATTACTAGAAAAAATAAACAGTTTTAATCATTTTTAACTGTAAATATGTAAAATCTGGTGTAACCATTAAATTACTTTATTGATTAAGGAAAGTAAACGATTATTCCGCTCGGGTACACATTAAAAGTAATAAAATATGCACCGTGCATTATAACTGCATGTTTACACAACATTATTCAAATGCGATTTTAATAACAAACACCATTATAACAATAGGTCAACATCGATCATATGATCGAATCAGACAACGATACAGAAACAGATTGATCCTCACCTCCGGGTATTAAAAAACGCACTCGTTTCCACACGCTAAACTTGACCGAACATAGAACAGGTTCGATGCGGAAGTGTGTCAGTGACATAACATCTGGGTTGTTGTAATAATTAATAAATATTTTAATTTTTTTTCTCTAACGATGTCATTTTATCCCGGTAATTGCTGGTGTGGCAGGACGGACAAGGTATATAGAGGCAAGGTGAGTGCGCGGCCGGTTGATTGTGAGGCTGTGGTGGAGCGCGCACGACGGCGCGACGCGAACGCGCTAACAAATACGTTCTCGATACAATCGATCCCAGTACAATTTAAAAAAAGCTTGTGATATTATTATTAACGTTAGTTTATATATATTTATAATTAAATGACTTTATAATAAACATTACGAAAGCGAACATTGAAACTGTGATTTTGTTAAGTGGTGGTAATCTTTTTTCCCAAAATGTTGACCGGTTGGCAGTTCGTTCTTTCGAAATGTAAGTAGCTTTTGTATCGGTCTATAATTAAAAAATTAAATAAAACAAATAGTGAATCCAATTAATCGATATTCCTGTATTTACGTTATATAGAAATTAATAATTCATGTATAAATATTTTTTATAATCTTGTTATGGCTCGAATATAAATATACATACTTATTATTCGGATTTTTAATAACGATTAACTCGTCTGACTCGTCTTTAAAATAATTAATATTATATAAATAACCAAAATTTCAATTAAATTAAAAACTTTAAAAAAATAATATGTGCATATTTAAAAAAAATCTTATAATTATTAACCAAATATATAAATCTACCAGTTACCATAAAAATATTATTAAAAACAAATCATTTTACTAAAAATATATTGCTCATACAGGTTTGGATGTGAAAGGATGACATTTAAATTAATGAAATATTTCAATCAAAATAAACGTATGATAAATAAAACATTGTGTATCGAACAATAAATATCGTAAACACTACCTTTTATTATATAATGCGTAGAAGCCTACAATACGCACGTATCTTAATTAGTTTATATAATAATAATTAATTAATTAATAGTTGTCTTTATATTCGAAATCTTCTGAAAGTTAGAGGGTTCCGTTTGAGAATAAATTGTAGTAACCAGAATGATCAGATTAATTTTAATTTTAAAAAATAATTGGAAGTAAAAAGTTTTTTTTTTTTTTAAATAATTAGTTAATTTTTTTTTTATAATTTAATGAATTAAACTTTTCGCACTTTAGTTTTTTTCGTAACAACTTTTGACATTAAACAGTAAACGACCAAGGTCGAAGTAATTTGATTATTAATTGTAACAACAAAAAAACAATTACAGGACGATTGTTCAAATATCATTGAAATTTAAAGTAATTATAGTTTTGATTATTAAATTGTGTTCTTATACCATTTTTATTTATTCACTTTTAAGATTGTAGTTAGGATCGCACTAGTAATTTTTATTACCGGAATTACTTACGAGAACATAAACATAACCAATCAAAGTGCCTTATCCGCTGTAAAATATTTTTTTAAAAAAGAATATTTAGTGTTATTTTTCTCTCAATATCACATACATAATGTGAAGATCTTAGATCCTTTAATTGAAAAAAATTTGCGTTTGACGACTGCGTGTGGCAAATAGTACATACTTCTTACGGTAATGTCTATGGGAAGGTGACTTGCGATGTTACGTTTCTGAATAAAATTGTGCATTTGTCTATGAAAAAGTGACTTACCACAAAAAATAATTTCATTAGTCTTTTTTTTCAAAGTTAAAAGAAAATATACAAACTACATGCTTAGGTACCATTTTAATAGCTATGAACGCTAATACATTTTCTTTATTTGAAATATCCGAAAAAGATAATTTATCTGAATACGAATTAAACTAGAGTTTGTAATTAAATTGTAAGCGAGGTCGCGCTTAGAAACTAGTATAAAGTATCTAATGTACGTAAAAACGGAGGAAGGCCGCGTTACGAAATTTGTCGGTTTCAGTGATTTCCAATCTATGAGGACCTTTAACAGATGCTTGAAGAGATTATTTCTTGTTTGCACATACAATTTTCATCACTATAACTTGTATGAGGTATCGTAACTTCGCTATATATAATTATATACATACATACTAAATAACATTAATAATTACATAATATTTCGAATAACTTTATTATTTATGCTATGCGATTTGTTAATTTGTTATAAATTTTCGTATTAAGTAAGTATATTATAACCATTAAAAAAATTTGTAGCGTTCTTATAAAAGTGAATTTACTGGTGTTTATTTAAATACTGATTATTCTGTTCCTGTCAGTGATTCATTGTATTGCTTAACTAATCAGATCCTCAGCATTTATAGGTTATGTTGTTACAACACTTGATATCAAAATCTAAATGATCTACAATAATCATACAAATACTATAGAAGCATATACGAATAACTATCCTACGTTTGATAAAATTAATTGTTTTTAATTTATTTAAGACTTATTAAAAAGAGATATTTTGTTTTAAATAAATAAAAAAATTAACAAAAAAGAAAGACCGACTTCAAACAAAACACTATTTTAAAACAAATAAATATGCACTAAAAAGTAATAAAAATAATTGCGTATTCAACATATTTTTTAGAGTCCTCCTAAGTAAAGTGAAATAAAAAATATTAGACTACTTAAAAGTCGATTTACGATTATATAACGTAGTTATAGTTATTAATTTCTAAGTATAGTAGGCTTAAAGCTATTCCTTGAATTCTTCAATTAGGTACAAGAAGCGACCTCGTTTAATTACAGATCTCAAAGATTTTTCATATCTATAAAAGTGAATTAAAATATCAAATCCTACCGTATTCATCGCACGTACTTCTTACCAATAAAGGAGGAAACGATAATTTAAAATTTAGTCACTTTGTATGAATACGCATTGTTTACAAAATACTTTACGAATTTTGTAAGGACATTTAGAAGTCGTAAATTTTAGTATTCATTTTTAACAACAAGTGCTTTTGTAAAAAGTTACAAAGTTTTACAATCGTTTTCATTCTAGACAAATACATGTTATGAGTTTCGAACGGAATACAAAAGAACAATCTTTTAGCCTTTAGATTTCAGTGTAGTAATTTTCGTGATTTTACAAATGATTTAATTTACTTATAATAATAATGACGTCTTAACTAATCTCGGCTGCACCGGCCAAGTTCAAGGGAGACTAACCAACACAAGTTTATATTACTGTGCACAAGTACGACACAGGTGCACAATCTATTCTCCCATAATCTGATGGAACGGAAAAACCTACACGAGCTAAAAGAAAATTGTTAAGGCGTATAGCAATATTACACTAAAGTAGTGCCAGTTGAGCCAATCCAAAATGAATCCAAAATTATTAATAACCTGTGACATTTCCCTTATATTATAATTATAATTGGAACACCAATTAATCAATTACCTAATAAGTATCTGAACTAACCTTACTTATTTAAATATTAATCTACAGTAACATATAATTACCAAAGCGAGCATTGTTAATATTAATACGTTTAATATAACTAATTCTTTACATGCGAAAGTAATATATATTATGTAATTAGATATGATGTAATGAAATTCGGTTCCGAGTTAAGCCGCAGTTGCACAGTGGATAGTAGGACGCGGATCTTAAGTAGGTTTCAAAATCGGACTTTTTACTACTATATATTAATTTGTTCCTAATATCGTACACAGCGATAAAAAAAGAATATAATTAAAAAATTTAAAAAAAAAGTATCATGTATATAATGTGATAATATTGGGCATTTACACACACACACACACACACACACACATACATTTTTGGTACACACTTCAATCATTATCATTACACAGTATAAAACAAAGTCGCTTACTGCTGTCTGTCCCTATGTATGCTTAGATCTAAGAAAATTACACAATGGATTTTGATGCGGTTTTTTTGAATAGATAGAATCGAGAAGAAGTTTTTTTTTTATATAATACATGAACAATATAGTTAAGAAAACTGATAATTTTAGAAGTTTCTAATGTGATGTCGTAAATAAACAAATTCTGTAATATGTCCTTACTGCGTGCCAAGCCGGGACGGATCTCTAAGTACCTAAACGAAGGCTGTAAGTATAAATACAGACAAGAACCACTAAATTTCCATCAACTAGATTAGTTGACGATATTTATATAGCAAAAAACAATAAAGCAATATAAATATTCTTTCACAATGTTGTGTTTTTTTTTAATTTCTTCAACAAGCATTTCATTCACGCTGAATATCTGATATACATAAGAAATGAGTTATAGCTATCACAATATCATTGTTTCCTCGATTGAATGGAAAATATCGCTTGACTTTATACATTTCTGTTTTATTATATGAAACTAATAATATAGCACGAAGGAAATATCTTGTATTGTCTAATAAATCTATACTGATATTATAAATGTGAAAGCAACTGTGTCTGTCTGTATGTCGCTATTTCACTACCAAGCCAATGAACCAAATGTTCAAAATATGAATATGTTTATATGAGTATGAGAGAACATCACATACATTACTCTGATCCCAATGTAAGTAGCTGAAGCACTTGGGTTATGGAAAATCAGAAGTGACGACGGTATCACAAACTCCCAGACCCAAGACAACATAGAAAACTAATGATAATCTACATCGACTCGGTCAGGGATCGAATTTGGGACCTCGGAATGGTGTACCCATGAAAACCGGTGTACGCACTACACGATCATGAAGGTCGTCAAAAAATAAAATCGAAATTTATCACGAATGAACTACTTTTCTTTCTGTGATCTAACATGTTTATTTTGAGTTTATCTTCAGTTTGAAAGAATTTGCATTGAAAAAAAATACTCATCACCTTCGCTGGTTCGTTTTGCGCGAAAAAATTGGGTATTATTCAACGTATTATTGCTAGAATTCTTGTCTCAAACACGGAATTCTATGCATCCTTATTCCTCCTTAAAGTTCTCAATATAAATATTACTTATATGCATAACTTTTTATGAGACAATCAATAACTTTCTGTTATTACTTTTGTTGGACAAATTATTGATACTTAATGCACACTCTTACTTATAAATGTACGCGTCTACATTTTTTAAGTATATGACATTATCGAAAACCAATTATGATACTTTAAGTGTATTTACATACAAGATTTATAATATCCCAATCAAGTAATGTATAAAATGTTTATTGATAAACGTGTATTATAATTATTCCTCTTTCTATTTATTTATCATTAATACCTACAGTTTTTAATGGAATGCATAAAAAATTCTGTGAGACGAATTTGAATTTTTCACTCTTGTAAAAAAAACGTTTTGACATAAAAAATATTATCCACTTTAAAAGCGCTTTTAAAATCCTTATAACGCATTATTTATAATTATGAAAGCAATGATCAGCTATTGCGCAAATGTACGCAAAGTAACTGACGAATAAATTAGAAGTACAGTATAGTAAGGATTAAATTAACTTTCTTCTATTATGTCTTTGGGAAAATCTATCATTTGTCCCGCCTACGCGGTAATAGAGGCGACGGAGGCCGGGTGATTTAATGCACTTCGGTGAAAGGGAGCGGCGGCCCGTCCGACGGCTCTCCTGCAACTCGCTATTAGATGAATGCTTGTTCAATTCCTGCCGCCTACTCCGAAGGTCTTAGGTGATCACTTCACGATATACCTTTAACAAATACAGACCGACGGATTGATTTGCAGCGCAGTGAAAGGCCCTAGCATGTCACTAATGCAACCGACTTGTTTACGTGTTGACGTCTTACATTAATATGCGCACGTGTCCGCTGTGTCTATACACCTTTACGTTCAAATCAATTAAATAATGACGTCGAGGAAAAGTTAATTTATATATTTTTTGTATGTAATGTAATTTGTAAGATTTTTCCGATTTTACGCATCTGCTGATGATTATTCATTTGTCTTCGTCACAACTTACTGTTGTTTAAATTGTTTGTGAGGACAAAAGATCATTAAATTTTGATCGAGCATTATTGTTATGTTTTCCAGACCTTGCACCTGTGTAAATAGTTAATGAATAAACGTCATCAATTTTGGATGCAAACACACACAATAAAAAATGTATTAAAGTCAATGATGTTGTAGTAAACGGATATGTTATTAACGCGCAAAAAGTGAAGACTAGAAAACGTCCTAATTGGGACGTTTGGCTTTAGTTGTTTTACGTAGTAATACGTTAGAATACATCATAATTACGTACTAATACGTTTTGTATAATTAAAACATCTAGTTATCCCTTTTACTTATTGTTTTTATCAAGCTATCCTTAAAATAATAATTAAGCTAAAATAAATTAAAATAAACGGCCCCGGCGCGGCACACTTTTTTCTGTTGTTTAGTATGGGTATAACATATCTGTTTATTAGAATATCATTGATTAAAGTAGACTTTTCATAATGTGCTAAAGTAATTATATTGACGTACAAAATGACACCGCCAGCGTGTCTACCGACGGCAACAAGTCCAGCCCTGCCATTGGCCGGCAGGGATCGTACGACGCAGCGCTGGAATGCAACATCGTTTCAATAGAAATCTGCGTGTACGTCGACAAAAACTAACACTTCTAACGAGTTTCTCAATTCCAATGCCAATTTTGGCTAGTCCAGTCGGACGGGAACGTGCCCAGTTTCTCCATAAAGCCAGTTTTTATACACGAGCGGTACTACACGTCGATTCGGACGGTCCACGATTTGGTTTTTCTGAACGGGAATTTTAACGGCCACGCTTGTCACAACTCTTAATATTCTAAAGTTGTAATGGAACGGAAATAATAACTCCATTTTCGTGATACACGAGGATGACGAACGCTCAAATAAATAGGCTATTGTTCTATACTAAAATTTGATACGAATATTTGTCTTTTATGTTTTACCGATAGAGAAATGCATAAAAAATCAATCGTAAATAATTTGAGACAATATTTTTTTTCAATTTATTTATCTGCAGAATAAATGTTACATTCTATGAATCAATTTTATGTAACAAAAATATTATAAGTCTTATATCGAAACATATATGTCGATTATGTAAGTAAATATCTAATAATATACATTCGAATCGTTACACATTTAAAAACACGCAACAGCATATAATAGCCTCGAAACTCTTTACGGTAGCTTAGCGGTCAATCACTTAAATTTGGTCGTTAGCGCTTCAAACTAACAAAGAAAAAACTGTGTCACTACACTCGCAACGTCGATCAATATAGTATAATATCTTACATGCAGTATGCACCATCTCGTCACAGTACGGTACACATAATACGTAACACAGGAACAGTAGTAACAATTAAATAGTACATTTGATTTGACTTATCCCTCGCCATTGTCCATTGGAGTAACTTCTCTGTAATTATTCGTGACACAAGTTTCATTGTTCAAGTTTTATTATCGTGTCCGTGTCTGTTATGAAATTCAATGAAAAATTACGATAAGAGGAAAATTAGTCATCTTAAAATCGTGTTAGGAAACAGTAAACGATGTATCTATTGTTCTCATACAAACGACCTATGTATTTACAAAGTTGTGTATTAATTTTGTTTGGCGGTTAAGTCTTCCAGCTCGTCCGATCTTAATTCCGTTGACCTTCAAGAAACACCGATCGTATAGAATGGCGATTCGTACCAAAACTTGCAATGCGAAAATATACATTAAGAACGTTTTTTATTTTATTATCCTATTGGTTTTATTTTTTTCATTGTCAATAGTGCGATGGCCTCAACATTGAATGTGGTTTTATTTAAAACCTCTTTCAAATCTTACCTAAATAAAAGTATACTTTTTTATTTATTTTTATAAATACTGAATAATGCATTCTAAATAAGCCGACCGCCAGAGGCGCTTTATAATTATTAATTATATAGTATTGAATCGCGATTCGTATAGATTTTACAGTTGAGTTTACTATTCAAAGTCTTCCTTTCATAACTGTCCGTTACTTTTCATAAAAAAATATAGTTGTGTCTCTAGTCGTCAGATTCAATAAAAGAAGTTACGTTAAAATCGGTTCAGTATGCATAATGCATACATATATGCATCATTTTTAGTCAGTATACCAAAAATAAAGTTACTTGTTTCTAACTTTAAAAAAATGTCGATCTTTTATACAAACATTAAACGCCTATTTGACCCCTTAAGGAGCAGAATTTCCTTTCCTTTCAGGGTGTCTATTAAATAAACTACTCAACAAATTTCATGACCCTAACCTAACTTTAATAGATAGTTTACGCTTAGCGATGATGAATCAACCACTCGTCACCTATTATAAGTAAAGACAGTATGAATACTATTTATTTCTAATTATTAATGTTTGTATATTGGCTAATCTGAAATTAAAAAAAAAACTGAAGATTAAGCACTGCTTAAGTTGCTTAATCATTTTATTTTTAAGCACAAATCAATCGAAAATATGCCTTCAACATCAATGTGTCAAAATATTTAAAATAAACATTATGCTTGCGTCGGAAAAATAAAAATAATTTTAATGTTGATTACCCAACCGAAATACAATGATTATGAATAAGGAAATGCTTTTGAGCAGTATTCAATGCTCAAAGCAAATGTGAGCGGATTTTAAAACAGACATAACCTCATCGAAACTGAAAATGAGGAAGTTTCTAAGAATCCAATTAAGACTCGTCTTCAATTTGTTTAAAAAGGAAGAAGGAATTATTAAATGTCAATGAAGATGCACGGTGCGATCGAATTCTAATAAATTAAACATTCATAGTATACGTCTTAATTCTCTATGACTTGAATGTGTTTCTCGGAACGAAGATCGAGAATCTTAAAGAGCTTGTTTAGTCTAAGATAATCTTAGCTTTAAAATGTGTACATAGTACTCTTACTTTCCACGTTCGAGTATTTCGCAAACAAAGAGATTTCTTCGTTTGATTTTATAAATATATATTTAATAATTTTACCGGTAGCCCCGTACCGGTAACATTATTACTATTAAGTCGAGGAGGGTTGTGAATAAAATTCGGCAGCGAAGTCAGAAAATGTTAGGAATTTTAAAAATTCTGCCACATAAGTATTGAATCACATTGATGTAGCGTGGACGATTTAGCTCCAAATCTTCTCCTCTAGATACCAACAGTGTATCAACAGTCTGTTCTTTATTACCTACATTTTGTATTTTTTACATTAACACTAATTAAAACGCTAACACCATTTTTATCGATATGTTTTTTATTCGATAAAACTTCAGCAAATAAACCAAACAACGGGTTGACAAACAAAAAATTGAGAAAATTATACTAAAATTGAAATAACAATTTTTAAATTTTTCTGTTCATATGTTTGGTCCGGCTAATCTCTGGAATGGCTGGACGATTTTGAAGAGACTTTCACCATTAGATAGCTAATGTAATAAGGAGTAACTTAGGCTACTTTTATTTTAGAATAATTGATAAAATTTCTGTTTAATTCGAATCGAAATCGCGAGCGCAGCTAGTTACTTATAAAAATGTATACTTTACTTAATAAGACTAACAATACATGAAATTATATAACAGCATTATATATATTTAGATAAATAAAATGTATTAGAAATTCACAATTAACGAAGCGAAACAAAACGAAAGTCGAAAAAAAAAACAAACACAAAATGGCGCGGGCCCGCGTCTGAAATGTTTAAATCTATTAAACAAAAAATCATATAATTAAGACTTCTTGCATATTTGATTTGAATGTTATGGCGATAATTAAAAATGATAACTCCTTTCAACAGTATTCGTGATACCACAACGATGGGTGATGGCGATCATGGGATTCCTCGCGGTCGCTAACGCGTACACGATGCGGGTTTGCCTCAACATTGCGATAACACAGATGGTGAGACGGCACGCACCGACGCCGGCTTACGAGGACGGCTCCTGCCCTGGTGACCTGGATGAAGTTATCGCCGATCCCACAGTTAGTACCTTTTAAAACTAAAACTATCTATATTCGATTGTCACTTCAGTGTCAAATCGGTTAGAATATCGTTATTGTAAGTCCTACTATAGTATTAGAAATGCGAAAGTTTGTGAAGATGTATGTGTGTTTGTTACTCTTTCACGAAACAACTACGAAATCGATTTGCATAAAATTTTACATTAATATAGATTATACATCAGAATAACACATAAGCTACAATTTATAATAATTTTATCTATCCTACTAATATTATAAATGCGAAAATTAGTGAGTAATAAACATAAATACATCCATATGTACGTTCGTTTATCTTTCACGAAAAAACTACTGAACGCATTTGGATGGAATTTTACAGTATAGTAAAGTAATATAGGTTATACATCAAAATAATACATAGGCAACATTTTTTAATTATTTTATGTAATTTGGTCACAATATAATGCTACTAAGTATCATGCGAAGCCAGGGCGAGTAGTCGTTAATAAATAAATTCCATTACGTTAAAACAGAAAAAAAATCATCGATTTGTTACGTATGATATCACCAATATATTTCAAATGAAATAACAATTATAAAACGATGTCAGATTGGTAAAGATTATTGTTTTGGACATTTCATTTACATGCGTTTAAATAGGTTTTGTTAAGTAACTTTTTGTATTGAAAGTATTTTACACGGCTGCCTCAGGTTTAGTTTTTAATTGATTGTTATTACGTATTTTCCTTCGGCACAATTTGGATTCTTACAATTTACGAATCGATTAACGAATTATTTTCTAGAAAACACTAAAATGTTACGAAATTATTTAAGTACCTATTTCTTATGTTAATTGCTCAAAGATTGACGAAAGACTCTGATTAAATTTCATTTGTCTGTTGTTGTAGCCTAATGATCTTGATGGTTTTTGCCATATTATGAAGTACTGTTTTTGTTATATGTTTTCCATATACATAATATGGAAGCACTTAGAGTATTTGAGGTAGGAGTAGTAGTATTTGATGTGGCATCAAAATGAAGATTTAATAAACAATTAAAAATATGTATACCTATTTCAGCTAGTTACTTTACTACGGTACTTTTTTTTGAGCTGCTTATAAAATTTACTATTTTATAGTATACACTAGCGACCCGACCCGACTTTACATGATTGGACATAAGTTTTTTTCTGATATTTTTACCTTTTATTTTTATATTTTTGTTGCTTATTTCCGACATGTTTAACAATTGTCGTTCTATTTCGAATATTTATTTACACAAAAACCTTTATAAATTATAGAATACCTCTGTCTATTCGTGAAAACCTCATGAAAATCCGCTCAGTAGTTTTGGAGCTTAGCGCGAACATACAGACAGACAGACACGGCCGCTTCACTTGTTTTATAATATGTATATTTTGTCTCGTAAAACGGTTTAGAAGCATTATTTGTTAAATTACAATTCATTCACAATAAAATTAGTGTGAATTGAAGTTTTTAGTTAAATTTAAAGTCGAACTTTATATTTATATTAAAACTCGAACTATTTATCCCACGGTCCGCTGGAATGTTGGTAAATTAAAGCCGTTGTCCAGTTTGGATGTTCCTTAACGTGTGAGCTATGTGACATATTAATGATTTAAGAGCCTCCATACCGTCGATATTAACCAGGAAACGGTCTCTATTAAACCGATTCGTGTGAACACAATGTGTTATTTATGAACAAAATAGATGAAGGTAGGTTTTATAGTATAATTTTATATATTGTTATGTAAAAAATAATGTTTAATCTCCTACAGATTTTCATTTAGTTATTATCGTTATTTTCAGTAATATTTGGCTTTCTGCAAATTTACACGGTAATTTATTTCATATTTTTTAAAGTATTATTTTTAATAAAATACATAACCAGAATTTTACGGATTTTCGTATACCTATATATTTATGTTAAATCATATTACTCTGCGTTTTTTAAATCATTTAGGTATATTTACGAGTATTAGGAGATATAGTTTTACAATTTGTCCAAGCCTTTGAATTTGCCGTTTTGACTGCCCTTGTTATTCATGATACGTGGATGTCATTTATAATGGAAAGTGGAAATTATACTTCAACTATAATGGAAGAATTTTATCGTACAAAATATTAATATTCAGTGACACATTTTGTTTTTATACGGAGCTAGATAATATTTGCCATTTGCTACGCTTTTGTAAATTTTTAAGTATGCTAAAGTAGAATACTTAAGAGGTTAGATTTTTTTTATGGTATAGGTTGGCGGACGAGCATATGGGCCACCTGATGGTAAGTGGTCACCATAACCCATAGACAAAGACGCTGTTAGAAATATTAACTATTACTTACATCATCAATGTGCCACCAACCTTGGGAACTAAGATGTTATGTCCCTTGTGCCTGAAGTTACACAGGCTCACTCACCCTTCAAGTCGGAACACAACAATACTGAATACTGTTATTTGGCGGTAGAATAACTGATGAGTGGGTGGTACCTACCCAGACGGGCTTGCACAAGGCCCTGCCACCAAGTAAATAAGTAGATAAGTAAGTAGGTTTTATTTTCGTCATTGAAAGTCGGTGTTTAAATTAAAGTTGACACATAATTAATATAATATGATTCAAAAATGGAAGCCGCGGTTAGACCATGGCCCACTAAGCTCGAATATGACTAATCCTTAACGCAGGTAACAAAACCGAACATTGCTAAATCGATCATCCATTGCAAAGTAATTATTTTCAAAACCAATTCATACGCCAAATCAACGATCTTTTACGCTTCTGAATGAGTTTTGATTAAGTTTTTAAATTAAATAAAAAACAGTGGAAATAATCAGAAGTATTGAATTCGAAAATTGGAATACCTAATATTGACCGGCTTACTGAATATAAAATGGTTTAAACATCTTTTTTTTTAATTTGAAGAAATATATTATATTAGTATTCACCCGCGGCTTCACAAGCGTTTTAGAGTGTTGGTTGTCATGTGTTAGGCAAGAAAAGTAGCCTATGCCCATTCTTGGAGTTCAAGTTTGCTTTATGCCAAATATCATCAAATTCGCTTCAGCAGTTTGGTCGTGAAAGAGCGTCAGACAGACAAACAGATAGATAGATTTACTATCATATTATTATATTTAATAATATAGATTCGTTATTTTGCTAACTGGTGTTGTAAGATTAAATTCTATATGTGTTACGTTAGGTTTACGTTTGCGTTACTTTATAACGGTATTATTATCTTTCAGGAAATAAGCGGATACAACTGGGACGAGGAGACTCAAGGCATTATCCTCAGTGCCTTCTATTACGGGTATATAGTAACACACCTACCTGGAGGTATGCTCGCTGAGAGATTCGGCGGAAAATACTCACTCGGCTTTGGTGTTCTGAGTACAGCTGTATTCACGTTGCTAACTCCTTGGGCAGTGAACATGGGGGGCGCTACAGGGCTTATTATTTTAAGGGTTCTGGAAGGACTTGGCGAGGTACATAGTTGTTAACATTTATAAAATTTGTCCCATTGAAATAAAAATACGATTTGACGTGAAATTTATATTTTTTATAAACTACCTTTTAGGGTACAACATTTCCAGCGTTGAACGCGATGTTAGCGCGATGGGCCCCGGTCTCTGAGAGGGGACGAATGGGTTCATTGGTATTTGGAGGAGCGCAAATCGGTAACATTGCAGGAACATATTTCTCAGGATTGGTCATCAAAGAGACCGGGGAATGGCAATCAGTTTTTTATCTTTTCGGTAGCATTGGAATCCTCTGGTTCATTTTATGGGTAGGTCTTTGATAACATATTTAATTTTAATTAAATGAAATGTGACATAAAAATAACCTTTTTTATTATTATTTCAGGCGCTTTTATGTTATAACGACCCAGAATCGCACCCTTACATTTCTGACAAAGAAAAAAAATATCTAGAAGAAGCTCTAGGCAGGCATCAGAACACTCAACCTTCTGCAATACCTTGGAAACCCATTTTCATGTCAGTCCCACTGTGGGCTCTGGTTTGTGCACAGGTATGTTTCATATACACTTAAAAAAATAAGTTTTTTGTTTAAAATTACGATTACAACACTATTTCATAATATTTGTTCATCGAACAAATCAATATAATTTTAATTCTGTTATTATACACATAAAAAAATACTTAAATATATATCAATCAGCGTGATGCGTAAAATTATAATTACCCGTGTAATTTAATTATACAATGATGTATATCAAGGAATCACATGAAAATGTATTAAATTAAATTTCAAAATATTTGTGGATAATAAAATATTTGAGTTTATTTTGGCATAGATTTATCCTTCGTAATTTCATCGATCGAATTTATTGAAATCACTTTTAAGCTGACATTACACGAACTGATGCTACAAAAGATAAGGAAATTCAATTTCAACTATTTCAGTTATATTTGTGTGTTCAACCATGAACGCTGTCAATAAATAACGCCTCTTGGACCTCGAGCAAATAATCAATGCTACATCTATTTATAGTCACGATTCCTTGAATCGAATTTGTTTTACCAATAAGATATCCGTGGAAATTTTACCAGAATAAGGTAAATTGTTTTTCAGATCGGCCACGACTACGGTTACTTTACAATGGTGACGGATCTCCCGAAGTACATGACTGGAGTATTAAAGTTCGATATCCACCGGACCGGAACGCTCGCTGCTCTGCCGTATGCGGTTATGTGGATCAGCTCGATATTGTTCGGATGGATGTGCGACAAAATTGTCAAACGACAATGGCTGACTGTGACGAACGCGAGAAAGACCTTTACAACTATAGGTAAGGAAAACTGTTTGCAGTTGCTCTTCTTCATTGTTGTCATATAACATTACTTTAATATTCCAAAATAGAAGACAATTTTAATTCCAACCCAATAATTATAATCAATCGTAATAAATATCATATAATATAAGAACAGTGATATTCATACGTATATAAATATGCCTTTAGTTAATAATATGGAAAATGGACACTTCATAATGAAATTAAATATTAAATGCAAGAAAATCCAATGGCTTTATTCAGCCTTGGCCATGCCTCATAGACAGTGTTGCGGTGTTCAAAGTGAAAGCCCCGATTACATCACTGAGCCTGACTTTGAATGGGAGATAGGGTTACGGTCTGAACTTCATCGAACTCATAAATACCGCTTTCGCATTCTATACATTCCTGAATTCCCTTTGAATGTTGTACGCCATTACATTAATCACCAATTACTACATACCACTTTGGCCCACTTGCCCAACACTCTTGGTGAACTCGTCGTTAACTTTGAATCAATAGTTTAACAAGTTTGCATCAAAAAAAGATAATGGCATAAATTTATGTTACCATTCAATATTAATGTCGAAAGATCCGGTTTATTGATTATACATCACATCTCAATTCGAATGGATTATTTAAGCATTAGCAAAGCTTTGCATATACATCGCAGTATATAATTAAGATCCGCGAGGGCACGAAGAATACTAATCGTTGTCGCTTGAGAAAGCGTGTCATAATACTTTAGTTGGCGTATTGTGATGTGTTCCGGCAGATTGAGCTAATTGACACTGCAAGGTCGATAATTAGAATGCACGTTCGTTGCATGCAGCAAAAGTGAAATGTGGTTTGGTATTGCAAGATACTCGTATAATACTTCAGATAATAAAAGATCGTCGTACATGTATCCAAAAACTGGTTATAATTAGGTAATCGTTTTGGAAATACCGAATTTATAAATTCTTACGACGAATTTTGACACAATAACCCATAATATTACGGACATTCAAAACCAATCGATGCTTACATAAAAGCAAACCAAATACCGGAACTCTGATTAAACATTTAACTCTTCGATTGAATTATACTTCAAATAGCGACCCGCCCCTGCTTCGCACGGGTGCAATACTGACACTAAATAGAGTACAGAATTTGTTTATTTACGATATCACATTAGAAACTTTTAAAATGATCAGAGTTTCTTTACTATATTGTCCATATACAACAAACAACAACAACAGCCTGTAAATTCCCACTGCTGGGCTAAAGGCCTCCTCTCCCTTTGAAGAGAAGGTGTGGAACATATTCCACCACGCTGTTCCAATGCGGGTTGGTGGAATACACATGTGGCAGAATTTCTATGAAATTTGTCACATGCAGGTTTCCTCACGATGTTTTCCTTCACCGCTGAGCACGAAATGAATTATAAAGACAAATTAAGCACATGAATCAGCGGTGCTTGGGTTTAAACCCACAATCATTGGTTAAGATGCACGCGTATTGCCCACATATTATATACCAAAACTTTAACTCTAGATCTAGTCATACATAGGGACAAGACAGCGGTGAGCGACTTTGTTTTCTTGATTTGTCTTCTTATTTCATTGTATTGATACTTACCATGAAAATAGTTTTAGATTTCAAAGTGTGCTTAATTATTATTGGAACTCAATTACAAATGTAAAAACTATCTTTTTATTTCAGCTTCCGTTGGTCCAGGAATATGCATGATCTTAGCCTCTTACTCTGGATGCAATACCGAAACTGTGGTGATACTTTTCACCGCATCTATGGGTCTCATGGGTGCCTTCTATCCAGGAATGAAAGTTAACGCATTAGACTTGAGCAGTAACTACGCAGGAACCATTATGGCGATCGTTAATGGTATTGGAGCTATAACTGGTATCATTGCGCCATATTTAGTGGGATTATTAACACCTGATGTAAGTAAACAGATTTTTCATGAATTCTTTATTTACTCTACAATTTCTCGTAATACAAATATCGAAAATGACATTTTGGCCAAAGTCATTATACGAAATACTTTCATAATAGCACAGTTTTTTTTTATTTAACCTAATTCTGAATCTTTTTGCAGAGTACCTTAACTCAGTGGCGATTGGTATTTTGGATAACGCTTGCGGTCTTTATCGTAACAAACTTGGTGTTCGTCGCATGGGCGTCTGGAGATGAGCAGTGGTGGAATTCAACATCGCAAGACGCGAAAAAACAAGAAATCGAAGCAGCAACGAACCAATCAACAAACAGTGAAGTAAAATTGTAAATAATATATGATATAATGTCGATCCAGATGCCATTATTGGAGAAACAGGGTTGACGATTGGTCGTGAAACGATCGAAGGTAGAGGCTATTGATCATATCGATTTTGAATCGATTCAAAATGTCAATGGAAGTACAATCGATTAGATCAACTCTTCCTTTTAAAAAAATAATGAAGAAAACAATCTTGTCAAAAGTATTACAAAAATTGGTGGAACGTGTCGAAGATTTCCAGACGTCGGAAAAAAATTTGACGTGCCAAATGAAGTACAAAACTTAAATAATTTTGATATTGGCGTTTCCTTTATCCACAGCCTGTGCTTTGTGATAATAATAGAATATTAGATATAGTTTAATCTATTGATATGATTGGATGTATTGGTTATGAGAAAATTATATAAGTTATTACATTATGTATTAAGTTAGTATGGAATACAACTTACAACTGTTTTCTATATCTGAAAATGATTCGATTTGTTTAAAGGATTGGTAATATTTATTATCAACCAAAGCGACTTTATTAAACCCACTCTTGATCATAAGTCATGTTAATTTTGAACAACAGATTAATCGTAGTTAATTAAGTAAATAATTAAAGAAGTATTGTTGATGGTTGGAGAATAATTACACAAATCTTTTTAGTATTGACAAGATCGTGACTAAGCATAAAACAAAATGCCTTAATAAATTTATATGATGTATATGGTAAGGTGTCCAATAAAAACTCTTTAAAAGATAAATTTTAATATTAAGATTAAGACACTGACAGAAAACATTTATTAATAGAAAATAAATGTTGCCATATGAAAAAACAACGATAAATACACTAGCTTTTAGTCACGACGTACAAATTAAATATGCATTTCAAATTCAAATTATTCTGATATACGTACCAGAGCAAATTTCTGGGAACCTGAGTGAAAAATAACTATGTTTACGTATATTTATTTAGCTGTTATGAAAGGGCACGATCGAATCATAAATATTTTGTTCACTTAGAATTTTATTGTGAAAATTTGATGAAAGGCTGTGAACAGACTATGATTAAGTATTGGTTAAAGTTTGACAATGTGCATTGTGCCATTCGATAGATCTTTATGTGTGAATATGATAATTTTAATACTAAATCGTTATAAGTCTGTCATGCAAGCTATTTATGAGTATCTGAGATATTAGGTTACTCTTTTGTACAATAACAATATTAATAATAATTGTTAAATAAAAATGACAAATAATTAAGTATGGTTTTCATTGAATAATTCCCTTTGTGTATAAATATAAATTGTATTTGAAAACAAACCTTTATAAAATAAATTAAAAAAAGACGTTTATCGTCCGTCGACATAACAAAGAAAAAATAGAACTAAAAAGAAATCAAACAAATCACCAAATACATAAATCTATAAAATAATATTTTTATTGTGTCTCCACTGACACTATTCGTAACATTGTTGTCTTATTAATAATTTTATTTTTTAATTTGCCTACCCTTTTTAATTGCCAGGCAGCAATATAATATTTTTTATAATCCAAATTAAAGACATGTCTATGAAAATTTACACAAATAAATCATCACATCATTTTTACACGAGGGATCATTACGTAACAGAAAATTGGTCAAATTTTAGGGGTGATTAAGTTGGTGATACAAATTAAACAAATTTGTATCAAGACATTGGTATCAAAACATAGTTATACATCGTTAAAAATACAATAATTGTTAATTTAATCTTATTTAAATGGCATAAAATATAAAATAATAAGGAAGAGTAGTTTTAAACTAAAGAAATAGTAATGTTACATCTATAGGCTACTCATACATGTTTAAACATTGATATTAATAAACTTCCCAATCGATGGAGTACATATACATAATTACCTGCGATTTGGTAAAAGTTTAGCTACATTATGCACCAGAAGAGCTAAATTAGTATATCATTATTTATACGAAAACACTTTTCACAGAAGCACTTACACTCCTTTATAATATTACATTAACTTTACATCCCAAGTTTCAAATGTTTGCTAACAAAATAAGAATTACCATAGATACTAGAGCTCAACCAATATTGCTTCAATTTAATGTCAAACTTGTTATTTTTTTTTACTCCTGCGGTTGGAATAGACTATATGTCAACAATTCATCAAATAAATAAGATAAATATTATAGTATGCATTTACAAGATAAAAAGTAAAGTAAAGTAACAGTCTGTAAATTTCCCACTGCTGAGATAAGGCCTCCTCTTCCATTAAGGAGAGGGTTTGGAACATATTCCACCACGCTGTCCCAATGCGGTTTGCTGGAATGCACATGTGGCAGAATTTTGATTAAATTAGACACATGCAGGTTTCCTCACGATGTTTCCCTTCACTGCCAAGCTCGAGATGAATTATAAACACAAATTAAGCACATATATATATAGTGGTGCTTGCCTGGGTTTGAACGCGCAATCATCGGTTATGATGCACGCGTTCTAACCACTGGGCCATCTTAGCACTGTAAACACTTCTCAAATCTTAGTTAAACACCGTAGCAGCCAATTGTTATAAAGAAAGATATATAAGAATAACAATTATTTATATATTTACTTTACATAACATATACACAAAATTATAAACTTAAAAATACATTAAAAGCTTCGGTAGCCGTTTAAGGTTTTTTACAAATCCATTATGAATACCATAGATATTATACAAGATCCCGACCAATGGTATGACATCAATGAAATGGGAAAGTTGTTTTGACATCATTTTATATATTAATCACATTTTAAATTAACATTACTTTTATTATTATAGTTATTAAAAACCGAACATGTACAGTCTCGTGAACAAGACATCCGTATATAATGTCTAAATACCGAATACCATCAAATAAAAATGAAAACATGGTAAATATCTCGTTTTTAATAACTGTAATTAATCAAATTGTTTTAATTTTAGTTTTCATCCAATTCGAAGGTACATATAGTACGACACAAATTGGATGTAGCATCGGAAAATGCAATGGAATGAAAATAAAACGGATTACTACCGATTTACACAACCAATAGAAATAGCTCCCTATCGCGCCAGTCGACGCTATTCGTCGCTATAGATTCTCGCGTCAGAGAAAGCAAGTGCATGTAAATCGACGTGTCAAATTGACGAATATATTAGGTAATATGATATTACAAGTTATTACGTTTGTCCAAGATCATATTCGCATGAGAAATAAATATTGATAATTTAGGATAGCATACTCAATTCGGATGTGATCGGTTTTACGAATTTTGCCGACGCTACATCTATGTTGTGTCGTACTGAACATTCATTCGATTTTCAATATTTTCAAATATAGAACGGTTAGCAAAACAGTTACCTCTACAATTTCCAGTACTTGCACTTCTAGTGATGTACACGCACGCCTCCCCTTTCGTATCGTCAAAACAGATCCATGACTGATGAGGGCGAGCTCGAATTGCAGAGATCAGTCCTCTGGTTGAGGATGCGAAGAGCTTCGTTGGGCGGTATGTGCATGATGCCTTGGTCGTTGAGCGATATCACTGCCTCGTCTGGCTGCTTTACTATTTCAGTGCGTATGCGACGTGCGTCACCGTAATCCATGTTGAGGAGTTTGCATGCATCGTTGAGCCTGATGGGGAAAAAATATTTTTTTATTTCATAATGGAACGGTAAACGAATATGAATGGGAATGGTATTAAAGAGTGATTACTGAGTTTCTCGAAGAATTATTTTTCGGGACCGATTTTAGCCTGATATTTTATTCGGTACTGTATCAAGACGATTCAAATGGTTTTATGAGCCCACTTGAATAAAGAATATTTTGATAGCAAACTTAGAAATAAAGTAGGAATTGTAAGATTTTCACCATATCAAGAGAATATAGTCTGTAGGCTCACTCACTCGCTGTAATACCAAACACAGAATCAATTTCGGTCTGCGGTAGTCGGTCGGTAGTCTGGTTCGTAGTTAACAGCTTTGTCATAATTAAATAGAATAAAGCACAGATGAATCGATTTCATCAATATTTTTTAACTCAAAATATTTTTCTTGATTGCGATTTCGTACCCGTCTGAGTTGAGTCTCGAAACATCACTCACTTTGGCAGGAGATTAAGTTGCGATGCATTCTTATTGGGTGGCGCGAAAGCGGGCACGAGGTTTCTCTGTACGTCGTGAGTGAACTGCAAACTTCCGCCTGTGTTGAACCAACTCTCTAGAACCACCTCCTAAGTTAATAAACAAATGTTTAATTAGTTAAATAAGCTAAATATATAAAAAAACCTAGTTTATTTTTGGCTTCAATTGCATTTTAATAATCTAATAATGTAATGTGTATAAATATTTCGCAAAGAACTCCGGAGAACACAATTTTAAATAAACAGATTATAGTCAGCCATTAAGCCGATCAACCAAAATTTATGTTAAGAGCATTTATCAATCGAGATCACGAAGGCACCTCACATTAAGGCGAGACACGAAACCAATCGCAATACTCAGCCATATTTATAACATTAATTACGATTACAATTGACGACCTCCATAGTCGAGTGGTGTGTACACCGGTTTTCATGGGTACGCCACTCTGAGGTCCCGGGTTCGATTCCCGGCCGAGTCGATGTAGATTACCATTAGTTTTCTATGTTGTCTTGGGTCTGGGTGTTTGTGGTACCGTCGTTACTTCTGATTTCCATAACACAAGTGCTTCAGCTACTTACATTGGGATCAGAGTAATGTATGTGATGTTGTCTCATATTAAAAAAAAAAAAAAAAAACATTAAAATGTAATACGAGTTATGTATAATTTTTTTTTTTTAAATGCAAGAGACCCGGTGATATGCCGACGAGCAATATATAATCATCGTTAACACAAAGGTAGTCAAAGAGCTCGTATCCGGTGTCACTGGGTATAGTATAGTGTAGTGTAGTGGGCGGCTCGCCTCGTAGACGTGTTGATCGACGCGCGCTGCGAGGTGCGCGCGCAGCAGCGCGGCCAGCGGCGGCGCCAGCACGAGCTGCGCGCTGGCGACGCGCGCGCACAGCGCCGCCAGCGGCCCGCACAGCGCGCCCGACACCGACAGCGCGCGCTCCTCCAGCGTCAGCATCGCGTGCCATCTGCGCGGACCGGGGAAGTTTTTTTTTTTTTTTTTTTTATGGTATAGTTTGGCGGACGAGCATATGGGCCACCTGATGGTAAGTGGTCACCATCGCCCATAGACATTAACGCTTAAGAATTATTAACTATTCCTTACATCGTCCATGTGCCACCAACTTCGGGAACTAAGATGTTATGTCCCTTGTGCCTGTAGTTACACTGGCTCACTCGCCCTTCAGACCGGAACACAACAATACTGAGTACTGTTGTTTGGCGGTAGAATAATTGATGAGTGGGTGGTGTCTACCCAGACGGGCTTGCACAAAGCCCTACCACCAAGAAAATGTTGATTAGTTTAGTTTATTCTTTTATTAAGGAGAGAGATTGGAACATATTCCACCACGCTGTTCCAATGCGGGTTGGTCGGGTTATTCCAATCTCTCTCCTTAATGGAAGAGGAGGCCTTATCTCAGCAGTGGGAAATTTACAGGCTGTTACTTTACTTTACTTTTTACTTTTTTTCTTTTATTGTACACCACACAGTGGGATAAAAATATATATAACAAAGATATGGCCTTGATATAACAGGCGTACAATTTCGGCGACCTTATCGATACAGTGATCTCTTCCAGGCAACAAACGGTGTAGGATAGGTCATAGAAACTAAGGGTGGTACTAATAAATAAAATGATATGAGTCTATTATTAAAATTATGAAATAAATATAAATATGGCATACACAAATTATATATCCATTAATAAATTATATTATCAATACATATAAAATAAATAAATATACATAAAAATCTAAATACAATGAGTAAGAATATAAACTTTACTTACTAACTCGAGCATTTATTTGATGCTGCGGCTATACCCGCTATACCCGCGACAAATTCGTTTTAACACTATTGCAAAGTTCATCAAAATCGGTTTAGCTGTTTAAATGTAATATGTATACGAATACCGTGTTTCTACAACTGTTTTTAAACTTTCACATGATTTATTTTTATGTTATTTATATATTTTATTATGTACTTGTTAATTATAGCTTACGTTGGTCATATGCCAGCGTCTTACAGTACTTCACTCACTTTTGCTTCTTGTAATGCCGGATGGTGGCCTTGAACTCGAGTAGAATGTGCTCAGCGAGCGCGGCGACACCCGCATCCCTGAGGTGTGCGAGAAGGGCGGGCGCGTCACCGAACACTCCCGCTTCTTCCAAGTCCTCGTCTACTAGAGGCTCCGCTACCGCTAGATTGGTTATAGGTGAAGTCTGCAACAATTACAAAAGCAAAGGTTTATTTTATAAATACCATACTTTTAATTTATCTGTAATTAGTTGACCACTCCACCATGTGACTTAAGTCATCATAATAACATAAATATAATTCAGCCAAAAAAATAAGTTATATTTATTGCGTCTGTAATTACACTGGCTCACTCACCCTTTAAACCGGAGTACCACAACACTAAGTGTTAGCGGTAAAGTATGTATGTATTTGATAACAAGGTAGGATAAAAATGTTTTGAGTATTAAAAGTTTAGTAAATTCAAATCGTTTGTAAAAAATATATTGGTAGAAAAAGCATATTATTCAATACAAGATTTTATAGATGATAAAAAAAGTGTGGAGCTAATACCTGTTGACGTCCAAGCGGGATATATTAATTTTAATAATTGTATTTAACTAAACTGACTTTGTATTTCTAAATGTTAAAAAAGAGTAACTACTGAGTTTCTTGCAGCTTCTTCTCGGTAGAATCTACTTTCCGAACCGGTGATAGTTTCAATTAATTGTAAAATTACGATTCAAAAGTGCTTGTAAAAGCATTGAATAAAGTTTATTTTGATTTGATTTGAAAAATTAAGTTTTTATTTTTTAAACAATAAAAGCAGTCTGTGGAATGGATTTTGTGAAAAGGGACGGAAGTATGTAACAGGAAGGCAGGAAGCGCCGACTATTTGATTTGACCAATGAGAGCGAGCGATGCTAGAGCGACAGATTATACCAACCCATTTTCTTATCTTTACAAATACCAATTTGACACTTCAGAAGTTGCACATCATATAACTACATTATACATACTACATATAGCTTGGTTGATTTCATTTAAAATTTTATTACTATAGTAGTTAGGTGTTTATTAAATATAATATATTATTGAATACTTACGATATCATACTGACTGGTCTCAAGCATAGAGTTTCTTCTTATCACTTCATTCAGAGCCAACTTCTTAGCTCGTTCCTCGACATCGTTCAAAGTCAAACTTTCGTCAACTTCTTCTTCTAGAAATAACGATAAAAAATATATCAATATTATCGATAATATAAATGGCAGAAATGTTTTTGCTGTGATTTGACTATCATCATTTTACAAGATTTTCATTTAACTTGCAATATTACTATGGTGAAATTCTGTAAGTTTCTTTAGACGCAGATATCTTTGAACCGATTGAGCTAACATTTTGTATACACGTCAGTTTCGTGACGTGAACTATGTGACGTCACTCTAAATCGATAAATAATAATCAATAAATAGCGCCATACCTAAGATAGCGGATCAATTATTTCAATGCGCTCCTACAATATGGGAAAATCAAAGGGCATGCTAAGAATACTCGAAAACTAATATAACGCCATATTTCATTAAATATGGCGGAGTAAGTAAAAATATACTTCGTGAGTGAAATGACGTTATAAGTTAACAGTATTTATTTTTCTTTTAGCGAATTTAAATAAAAACTAAGGAGTCGAGATGGCCCAGTGGTTAGAACGCGTGCATCTTAACCGTTGATTGCGGGTTCAAACCCAGGCAGGCACCGCTGATTCATGTGCTTAATTTGTCTTTATAATACATCGTACTCAGCGGTGAAGGAAAACATCGTGAGGAAACCTACATGTGACAAATTTCATAGAAATTCTGCCACATGTGTATTCCACCAACCCGCATTGGAAGAACGTGGTGGAATATGTTCCAAACCTTCTCCTCTAAGGGAGAGTAGGCCTTTAGCAGTGGGAATTTACAGGCTGTTGTTGTTGTTAAATAAAAACTTATTTTGAAATTGCTTTTACTTTTTTTTATTTATTACCTTCTTGTCTCGTGTTATCCTCGTCGCTTTCTTCCTCGTCGTCGTCCGAGCTAGTCGACGACTCGCTCTCATCCTCCCTGTGTTGCTGCTGAGTGAAGTGTTGGAACTGGCGTCTGTAGTAGTGCAGTTGCAGGTAATGCTGTAAACATATTACCTCTTACTAACGTTATAGCTGCGAATATTTGGATGTATGAGTGTCACTCAATAACAAAACTTTAGTAAATATTGGACAACATCATATACATTACGCTGATCTCAATGTAAGTAGCTAAAGCACTCGTGTTTTGGAAAATCAAAAGTAACGACAGTACCATATCACTCAGAGTCGAGACAACATAAAACTAAATGAACTTGCCGGGAATCGAACCCGGGACTCAAGAGTGGTGTACCCAAGAAAACCGGTATACACACTACTCGACCATGGAGGTCATCAACGAACTACTTTTCTTTCTGTGATCCAACATTTACCTTATTTTTGACATTACGTTATATATAAGTCTCGAATTACACATGAGTTGCTTTTAACCTGAACTACTAAAGTAGCCTTTCCCTCACACATGACCGAAATCACGGCCGAAAACTAGTTTTACGTAAATTAAAGGAAGTCTGTCTCATCCATTTTCCAAACAGCAACTATTGTTAAAGTTCATTTCTATCGTCACTAAAGTTAAAATTTTGAATCATTTCACGATCGGATAGAATGAATTACCCTGAAATAAATATAAGACAAGTTACCAGGCAATGAGCCCATTGCAGCAGCACGGTGCGCGTGTGGTGCGCCGTGTTGACGATGGCTATCAGCGGGTGCGGGCCCGTCGCCAGGAACGACTCCGCCCCCAGGGCCGCGGCGGCCGCGCTCAGAAGCTGCGTCAGGCGAATACGCCATTCCTCTATCAACTCCAATTGGAGCTCTAGGAATTGCAATCTGCAAATTATGTATAACATTGAATAAGGCATGCAAGAAAAAGTCAGGCAATTAAATACTATTGTATTAAATAGGCTATTTGATTATTTAGTAGAAGTTAAGGAACCTATTCAAAGTTGTTTTTTTTTTTTTATTTCCAGTACATATTTGCAGAAAATATCATATTAAAACATCCATATTTAAACAGCGCGCAAAAACGCTACTTGGACAATATGGCGCTGCAATGGGGTCGGCGACGTCACTTTCCTTTATTTTAATCTGTGGTACATATTTTGAAAAAAAATAAGTATTATTTTCAACTTTCGTTAGTAAATAACCAATTTTAAACTAACAGTATGTATACACTGATTACAATAATTCACAATTTATTTTTCGCATTGTCAAATAGCCTGTTTTAAAATAGCTCTAATTAAACTTCTGCTATAAAATTGAAATACTTAAATAAACTAAAAGATATTCGAAAATAACTTTAATTACAATAATATAATCAACAAAAGCATTTTTACTAGGTTTCTCATTTTCTTGAAGGGAAAACATTAGACGTTTAAAACGCCACACTGCTCCAATACGGAGGGTGACGGGCACATATTTAAGAGCATATCGAACAAGGAAATGCAGTGTAAATAAGATTTCGATGATTTGTTGGGATGTCACACATTAATGCTATAAGAAATATTAACCATTCCTCACAATACATCAATGTGGCACCGACCTTGCGAGCTGAGATGTTACGTCTTCTGTGCCTGCAGTCAACCCCCCCCCCCCCCATTCAACATCTACACAAGACTATAATAAATAAATAAATATTGGACAACATCACATACATTACTCTGATCCCAATGTAAGTATCTAAAGCACTTGTGTTATGGAAAATCAGAAGTAACGAAGGTACCACAAACACCCAGACCCAAGACGACATAGAATACTAATAAACCATCTACATCGACTCGGCCGGGAATCGAACCCGGGACATCAGAGTGGCGTACCCATGAAAACCGGTATACACACCACTCGACCACGGAGGTCGTCAAAATGCAGTGTAAATTAAATTTCGATGCTTTGTTGGGAAGTCAACCTCCCTTTTACACATTAATGCTATAACAAATATTAACCATTCACAATACATCAATGTGGCACCGACCTTGCGAGCTAAGATGTTATATATGTTAGCAGTTAACCCCCCCCCCCCCATTCAACATCTACACAAGATGACTATAACTAAGTGAACAATGGCCACCCCACCGATTTCGTTCTCCCCACCGATTTCGTTCTGAGCCGAGGTGCGATCTCATAGGAGACACCCTCAGGACGAACTTTAGTTTTAATTTAGAGCCCCGCGCTCAACCTCAGGGCAGGGGACATTAGTTCTCGCCCGAAAGTCAGGTGACGCTGTGAAGGCCAGTACGGCCAACAGCAATACACAACACAAAAAAAAAAAAAAAGAACAATGGCCAGGTATGAAGTGTGAGCGCACCGGTGTCCGGGCTGCGGCAGGATGGCGTAGCGCTCCTCTATGGTCTTCAGCAGCGACACGAACCAGTCGGCGCCGCGCGGCACCCACAGCAGAGTGCCCACGGCCGCGCCCGCGCCGCCCGCCACCGGCTCGATCCACTGCGAACTGTCTAGAGTCTCGTCCATCTTCGCCAGCGCATCTGACGGTTACAATACACACACACTTTATTAAGGAGTAGTTGAGTTTGCATGGAATGACGTTATCGTTCTCGGATTCATTACTATAAGTTTTAATTCATTATCACAGTAAACTTTCGCATTTTCATTAATCTTCTCCATCTATACATATAATAAAATTGGAGTGTCTGTTTCTATTATTTAAATAGCCCTTTTTTACTCAATGCGTATGCGTTATGTCTATGCGGTACGTACACTAAAATAACATTTTTTCCATTTTTGTCTATCTGTCTGTTCCGGCTCATCGTTGGAACGGCTGTACCGATTTTGATGGAACTTTTACTGGCAGATAATTGATATAATAAGAAGTAATTTAGGCTACAATAATATTTTTTTTGCTAAATTCAAACGCGTACAAAATCGCGGGCACAACTAGTCTCATATATAATTTGTGCCTATCCTTCGCTTCGAAAAAAGTGTCATTTCATTTAGTGATGAAAATGTCCTGACCTACTAACAAGGTGCTTATTCAAACTAGTACTAGCTAACTGTAACAGTTGCACAGTAAATCAATCTATAGTCGAGATTTTTTTTTTTTTTTTATGGTATAGGTTGGCGGACGAGCATATGGGCCACCTGATGGTAAGTGGTCACCATCGCCCATAGACATTAACGTTGTAAGAATTATTAACTATTCCTTACATCGTCAATGTGCCACCAACCTTGGGAACTAAGATGTTATGTCCCTTGTGCCTGTAGTAACACTGGCTCACTCACCCTTCAGACCGGAACACAACAATACTGAGTACTGTTGTTTGGCGGTAGAATAACTGATGAGTGGGTGGTACCTACCCAGACGGGCTTGCACAAAGCCCTACCACCAAGTGGTAATTAGTGGTAATTCATGTACAGGACCAATGGTGGTGCTTTCCGAGGCACGGAAATGAAAACAATATAATTGTCGAGAGAAAAATTCAATATATTTTTACTGGCTCTACCTGAGGTTTCATTACAAGACCTCCAAATCTACAGATTGTGAGGTCGTATGTAACTAGCATCTGCTAGACCATTGATAGTTCATTTATATTGAATCTATAAACATTTAAAAATCATATTCAACTACTACATTACTTACATTTCTTTTCAACAGATAACCATCTCACAAAAGTTTCGGCTTTGGTCAACACAGATAAAACATTGTTAATCTCATTGTCGGTTATCGTCATCAATTCCTTATGAAAACCTAAGGTCTCGTCCACGGCATGAGCAAAAGCTGCATCCACATCAACTATCTCTCCTTTCGAGCTTTGTGTATGATAAATTACTAAAACTGTGTGTAGTCTTTCAGCAGCCAGAGCTATCAACCCTGCATTAAATTCTTCCTAAAATATATCATTTCCAATATGTTAACACATTATTAAGTAGTATGAAGACTGCGCAGTAACAACAATGATTTTATAATTAAACTGAAGTCTGGATACATTTAGATATTATTAAAGTAAATAAGCATGTATAATGTAAAAAAAATAATGAAAAATGTCATAGAAATAATTTACATTAAAAACTTCCGAATAAATTAAATAGTTAATGAGGCATAACCATATAAGTTTAACTAGTATCATATAAAAGTACTCACTACAGCATTAACATTATGCATATCTAGCTTATCAGCAATAGGTTGCACATTATTCATAACAAAATTCTGATGATCTTTTATCCATGTAAGAGTCTGAGTGAGGAACCATTCGGGCCTATCAATTCTGGCTGTCTGTCGTGATCCCGTGAAATGGAATGTGAATCGTTTTTTTAGGGGTTTCAGTAGAACCTTCACAGGTAAACAGGGTTCTTGGTCTAAAGAAAAAGAGTACCATCAGAAAAACAGTTACACAATTGTAATGGTAGGAAAAGTATAAAAATGCATGAATAAGCTCACCTTTTATGAAATCCCCTGAAACAGCTTCGACAACCATATCTTTTGGTTCCCTTATCAGAAATAGATACCTTGTAAGATTACTAAATTTATTCAAAACTTCTTTCGGGACCTGGGAATTTTCTGAAGCTGAAGTGAAGGGCCATTTCAGTGACTTAAGTACATCTTCATAATGCCTAAAAATTGAAACTTCTATATATTTTGACACAGTAAACATACTAAGTTATGCAAAGCATGGAATGTAATTTGCATGTAATAAATTGATAATAATTTTATATCTTAATTTGGAATAATGCCAGTTATTTACTTAGTTTTAATAATATACATTTAGATTTTATTTGGGCGCAATTTAAGCCCACAATTATTCCACTAATATCAATATTACCAATGTAAAATAGAATATACATATAACAAATATATAAAGTATATTTAGTTAATAATATAATAATAAATGTATGTTAATTTTTTATTTTATAAATATTATATTTACCTTATAAGATTGTCTTTCAATACATTATGCCAGTAATGTGTGTATTCTTTAACATATGTATTCCAGTGAGTATTTTGATAGCGACCACACATTTTTTTCATCTCTCCATAGAGTGATACCTGCTGTTCATCATCTTTACAATGTTTCATTTGGTTGCTGTAAGGAGAAAATTAGATTTTTCCTATTGAGTCTCCATTGATAAAATTATTACAACATATTTTTAATTACATGCAATTCCGGCCTTTAATCAAAACATCAATAATAAAGGCGTGCACATTTAAAAACAGTGTCACTTGGGTTTGCCTATAAATATAGTGTAGACAATGATTAGTCAAAATATACTGTGTCTTCTTTCTTGGATAGGCAAATTAGTATTATCAGAATAAATAAATTAGTGATTAATTAACCATGCACAACATAATGTTTTTAATTAAGGCAGAAATTATAAAGACAGTTTAATAAAGACAAAACTTTACAGTGGAATATTTTATTACCTTAGTTCTTCAACTCTAGCATATGACTGGAAATATAACAATACTTCCTCCAGTCGGTGTATGGCAGAAAACCTTTTATCAAGCTCTGTCATTAATGGTTGTGTTTTTGTCATATACGTTTCAACTTTTTTAACCATTACTGCCATCTTTTCTCTTATTTTTTCTATTTGCTTTGAGTTAAGTTCAGCCTTTTTGATAGCAGAAGTCAGCTTCGTTGGCACCACATCGCTCGCAGCGTGTAACTAATATAATTTAAATAATAATAAATACTGAACATGACATGACAATCCGCATAAAATAAAATAGTCCAGTATATCATTACTTACGCAGCTTTCAAGGTGTTTTCTTTTCTCCAATAAGTCATTTTGTATTTCAGCAACATTATCTAAATTAATATCGTTACCTATTTTAATATTTAGATTATTTATTATGTCCTTTTTTATTTCATCGTTCAAAGTAAATTCCATATTGATGGAGTTAGAGAAAATACTGTAATAAAATTTCAAACTTATCATTTGAATACAGGAAGCTACTATGGTATCTATTAAATTTTAAGCATCCATACTTACAATAATAAATTAAAACAAAAACATTATAAATGAATATCTTGATTCAAGAATCACTTCACAAGTGAAGTTGTGATTATCATTAATCAATAATCTGTCAACACTCAACTTGTCAAAGTGATACGTATTATTTAGTAATGTAACAGATTAAAGAAAATCATACGACACGCGGATTAAACGAATTACGCGTAATATCTACAAATTATAATAAAACATGAACTAAAAATTATTTACGAAGACAAAAGTTCCACTTTTCTAATCTTTTAAATTTTTCTCAATAGATGTGTTGTCCGTGCCTCAATACACATGATATCTAACAATTATAACAAGATAATATAATTATATTCAAATAATAATTATACATAATATAAATCTTGTTATTATCACCACGAAACATCAGAATCTACATCTACAAAAAGCCGCGCATGAAATTGAGCTCAGTGGTGTTTCATTGAAGAACCTTATGTTTAGCCATAGCGAGGAAGATAGCGAATACAACAAATACGTAATACGGTATATAACAAATACAGTAACTGACTATACAATACACATATAATTTGGCTATGTTACAGGGATCCCCGAAATTAAATTTCTTAAATGGCGGCTTAATAAGCGATCGGGAGTCCTTTCAAAACAAAATATAAGAGTTATATATCAAATGAGTATCACATCATACATTCATACTATCACAAGCAGCAAAGTAGAAGAAAATAGAAGCGTATCAAAGAATAATTCTCACATCGCTTTAATTTTATTTATATCTTTGAAGTATTGCAACATTTAATAAGTGTCAACTTCAACTAAAGGTAGAAAAAATTAATCAATCACAATTCAGAAGTACAATTTTATACTGTCGGTCTCGAGTGTAATAATCTAAGGCAGTGGTACTTTGTAATTAATTTGCTCAAATTAAAATGAGATTTTTTAGAAATTAGTTTTTATACACATTATAATTAAAGACGGCTGTTAATTCGTCATACAAAAATGCTGGCGTTTATTACGAAGAATTTAAACGACATTATTTATTTATCCTTACTTCTCCTCTGTGTATTCGTAGGGCCTTATTACAGAAAGTTAGATACAATTGATTCAAAAAAATGGGCTGGTTCTATCTTAGGTCTTTTGTTAATAATAATTGTATCTGGAAATAGTGCTTCACATCCGATCATGTCCGGCTTAATGGGAATATCTATAATAAAAACAGATACAATAAAGTAAGTATTTAAATGTTTGACGAAAATATACTATTTGGTGTAAAATTAGTTTAAAACATAAAATGAATCATAAAAATATAATCGCTAATTTTATAATTTATTGAATAATATTATTATTAAACAGAATATAATATATATTCAGTACACAGTTTTAGTAACGATGTATATTATTCTATGTATAAATAATACGCCAAGGTGTAAAAGATTTCAATAATATATATTTTTTAAGTAAAAATAATACTCTTGTTTACAGACGATGCCATGTTACAACATTTTTCTTTATGTTTGGCTATCTCTTTGTATTCCGGCTTGGACATCTAATCGGTTTACCACCTTCTTCGGGCCAAACAAACTTAATCGAGATGATCATTGTGCTAAGAGTGGTCGGAGTAGCTTTTGAAATGAATGGATCCTGGTTGGCTACCGAGGCTAAGAAAAAAGAATCAGATTCAACGAAGGCAGAAACTAAGTCATCAACAGAAAAAGATGACGATTTCCTTGAGCTGATTAACCCGGAATTTATTGATTTGTTCCACTATACTTTCAACTATATTGGATTATTGACAGGTAATATTATCTTCAATTATAAATATAGTTAAAAAATTAAAACTTTTATAACTTACTTCAACCAAAGTTATGACAAATACATTATGGAATGATGACATTTAATGCATTATGGAAGTTGCTATTGGAACTTTAGAAGTAAAATGAAAGTGGATATAACTAGTTATGTGGTAAAGAGTTGTGTTATACTTAAAAGCTTATCATTTAACTTCATCATCGTCTGCAAAGTAGAAGGTTACCCTGAGTGTTACTGTGAAATATATTTATTTGTAATGAGGAAATTCACATCTATACATAATATTCAGGGTTAATATAGTAATAATAATACTAAATTGGCTCTGTTCATGTTCATAAAAAAAAACAATTCTATACAATGACATAAAAAGTGCTAGGTTGTATAAATTAATTAATTAAAAATTAATGTTAATAAGTTGTTTTTGAGCACTTTTATGTGTGTTTTTAATATTTTGTACCTTATATGAAATGATTTTTACAATTTATCTAAGGGTATTCAAAAAGTGAATTTTGGGTGGAACAATGTTTAAATTGGATTTTAGTAATGTTTTAGTTATCTACAATGCTTCAAAGTTTGTCATTTTTTTCTTTGGGAAATCTTATTTTCTTTCAGTCTATTATATAAAGATTTGAAAGTAACAACCTTTTTTTCAACCGACTTCCAAAAGGAGGAGGTTATCAATTCGTCTGTATTTTTTTTTTTTTTCTAGGTCCGTATTACAGATATCGTACGTTCAATGATTACTTCCATTTGCCATACAGCAAGTATGTGGATTGTTTTGGCTTTACAGTCAATACACTGAGGATGGTGCCGCTCTATATTTCTCTGTACTTAGCATTCTCACACTTATGGCCCCTTGAGGTAAGTTACATATACAAATACATCAGTAACTAACATTGTTATTAGCATCCATTGTATCATCCTTGTATTAAGGAACATTTTAAGCAATTCCAAATCAATGTTATTATCAATTTATGGTGAATGAGTCTAGTTTTAGTTTATATTGAAGTAATACTTTTGAAGATAATGTAGTCTTTTTAAGAAGGTGATAACTAAGTATTATAAACTATACCTCTTAATTATGATAATGTAACGTAATTGTGGCGCACGTTACATGTTTCATCCATTTTTAAATAATTTCAACATAAAATACTAAATTTCTAACATAGGTTATCGAATGTCATCTGTCATTTGACTTTGACAATCATTTCTAAGGCTATGTTTATGCATAATTTAAAAATACCGCTAAATTTGACATTTAAAATAAAAATGCACTTTTTATGCATTATGCATTCCTGACCTGATTGTGATTTATTATCTTTATATTATCTTTGAGATGATCTTTGACATTTGTCTAAGACCTCACTTTCCTTCCGCCTTTTAAGTCGAAATGTGACACTAAATTTTTTTCAAAGTTTTTGTAACTTTTATTTGGTTTAAACTATTGAATATTGTTGAAAATTGAAGTTTTAAGGCACGAAATGTCTTAATTTAAACGATTGGAAGTAAATCGATGTCGGATTACAAAAATAAATTTGGATATTTGTCGCCTCGTGGTAAGTCGAAAAACTTTCTTCGAAATTTGAATTTATTTCAATTGTTCTGTTTCGTAACAACGATTGTGGTTCTTTACAGGGGATTTTTAGAATATTTCCCATGATGCATTTTGTTATTTTTGGAAAATAACCGGGATTGACCGGGTAAGTTGGTTGAATTATTAAAGTGATACTTTAGATTTTCGAAATTCGTGTTAGGTTCTAATTAGAATTGTTTCTCTTTTGCAGTTATTTTCAATGGTTATTTTCAACAATTATTTTCACCAGTTATTTTCGAAATTTATTTTCTACAGTTATTTTCTACAACTGTATTATCGTGGATTATTCCTTGAATTATCTTCTTTGGCTGTATCTTCGAGTGGATTATTGTCAACGCTTTTCGAAGAACATTTGAACTTAATTTCTTTAGATATTTTGAAGATAAAATTTTAGAAACCGTAAAGGAAGTGAAAACTTTATAACAATTATTTAACTTCTGGATTTCGGTATGTAGTTTTTACATATTTATTTTACCGCAACTTTGGAACTTTGTGGGATTTAGTATACAATTTATAACCTTATAAAAATTTGGCATTCAAACATTTTTTTTAAAGGATAGTTATACATTGTTATAACGTTATTTAAACTTTATTTTTGACTTGTTTGTAACTTGTTATTACATAACTTAGTCTTAACTTTAAAATATTTTTTTTGCTAACTATAAAACATTTACAATAAGTAAATATTTAATTAAGTTTAGTGTGAATTTAAATGGATGTAAACATCCAGGCGCCCGATTTTGTTACTGTTGTTACTTTAAGACTTTTTAATTGTTAAAATTATTTTGACATATTTTTTTTGAATAAATTAATTTGGAACATAGATTTGCCTTTTCTGTAAATCTACTTGTAATGTTGAAGGGTTATTTAACTGACTTCCGGAGCACTTTCTTTCGAGGATTTGTTTAATTTAAAAACCTTGTCCAGCTCTACCGAATTTTTAGTTTGCCTCGAAGAAAATTAACATTTTTTAAATTTAAATTTATTTTTAGCCAATTATATATTACAATTGGCCCCCCCTTCAAAATTATTCATTACAATTGGCGCCCTCAGCCAGGGACCTGAATTACAATTAAAGCTCTTGTAAAGCATTTAATATGTACTATGTATTTTCATATGTATAATTTTTGTTAGAATCATTTTGTACTAAATACTAATGTTAAGTATTTATGTAATTTGAATGCCAAGTTTATAACCTTTTTATGTTTTGAAGTAAAGCTTTTCGTTCCATTATCAATTCTATTTTAGGACATAACCATGACTGACAGAGATGAATTAACTCTTAAACCATCTATTGATGATAGTAGTGACAAAAATGTAACCCCTAATATTATTAATGTAGAACATTCTCAGATGTTAGAGACGAATATTTCTCAGGCGAAGCCTTCTGCTTCTAATGATTTAGTAGACTTGTCGGCAGACTTGCCACAATTTTTTAGTAACACTTTATCTATGAATAATAGACAACCTCAATACTATAAACGAGTAGATTTGTCTAAGTTTAAATATAAATTTAATGGTAAAACATGCGTACGTGAATTTTTGTTAACATTTGAAGAATACTGTGTGAGTCGAGATATTAGTGATGACCAAATATTGCCATGCTTTACTGAAGTAGTAACTGACATTGCTCTCAAGTGGTTTAGATCTATACGTAGTTCGCTTAATTCTTGGAAACATCTTAAAATAGAATTACTAAAGCGTTTTGACAAACTAGATTTTGATTATCAACTTGAATATAATTTAAGAATTAGAAAACAGAAACAAAATGAAACTTTATCAGATTTTATTATTGAAATTGTAGATATGTCAAATAGACTAACTTATCCCTTATCTGAACATACTATATTAGAAATATTGAAACATAACATGCTGCCTAGCTACTCTATTCATTTGGTAGGTCGTTCAATAAATTCTATTGATGATTTAGTAAAACTTTCAAAACAAATTGATGAATTTCGAATATTAAATAATAAACATAGTTATAATAACTCAGATTTCAAGACTAAGCATATTAATTCAGTTCAAACATTAACTTGTTTAAAATGTAAAGAAATTGGACATACTTATAAAAAGTGTAAAAAGATTCCAGGCACTATATGTTTTAAATGTGGTAAATTAAATGTTATCACTAAATTTTGCAATAATTGTACTCTTCCAAAAAACGAGTAAGGTTTTGTCAGACACAGGTCCTTAATAAAGAATCAGTTGATCTGACAAATATTAAAATTTCTAAACCTAATGCTTCTGAAATTCGTGAAGACTTTTCTAATTGGTGTAATTATTTAAAACTATTTTTCTCAATGAATAAATTTGCTCCCATTTTGTTTACTAAAAATAGTGACATACGTCCATTTTTAAAATTTCAAGTTTGTGGTAAATCATTTACAGGTTTATTGGATAGTGGTGCTAATAAAAGCGTACTAGGTTGTAATAGTCACTTGCAATTCCTCAATTTAGGATTCAAACTTAAGACTAGTAGTTATAAGGCTTGTACTGCTGATGGTAGTTCACAAGACGTTTTAGGTACTATTGATATTCCAATTACTTGTGACAATGTAACTCGCATTGTAGAATTCATGGTAGTTCCCTCACTAAATCCAGAAATTATTCTAGGATTCGACTTTTGGCTCGCATTTAATTTAGCTCATGAATTATTTAAAAATATAACTTTTGAAAATAAGAATTCAATAATTGTAAATTCTGTAACTTCTGTAGTTCAACTTTCTTCTTCTGAAAAAGAACAATTAAATAAAATTATAAAACTTTTTGAAGAAATTTCTTATGAAAAGAAAGGTTTAGGTTTAACACATTTAACTAAGCATAAAATTATAACTGTTGGTGAACCTATTAAACAACGTTATTGGCCTATTAGTCCTGCTAAACAAAAAGAACTTTATGATGAAGTTCAAGTTTTGCTTAGGGATGGTATTATTCAACCTTCTAAATCTCCTTGGTGTTCTCCAGTATTAGCTGTCACAAAAAAAGATGGTGGTATAAGACTATGTTTAGATTCCAGAAAATTAAATTCAGTCACTATTAAAGATGCATATCCTTTACCTTACACGTCGCGGATTTTGGATAATTTGCGTGGTGCTAAGTATATCACAGCAATTGATTTGTCTAAAGCTTTTCTGCAAATTCCATTAGAAGAAACTTCCAGAGAGAAGACTGCTTTCGTAATTCCTGGAAAGGGATTATTCGAATTCGTTCGTATGCCCTTCGGTTTAACTAATGCTCCCGCTGAACTACAAAGATTAGTAGACAAACTTTTTGGTGTAGAATTCGATTCTAATGTATTTGTATATTTAGATGACTTAATAGCTATCTCTAGTGATTTTCAAACTCATTTAACTCTTTTAAGTAAAATTTATCATAAATTAAAAGATGCTGGTTTAACTATTAATTTGAAAAAATGTGAATTTTGTAAAGAACGTCTATGTTATTTAGGCTACGTTGTCGATAGCAATGGTTTACATACAGATCCTTCTAAATTGTCTGTAATAGAAAATTTTCCTCGTCCTACAACTGTAAAACAAGTACGTAGTTTTCTTGGTTTGTGTTCATATTATCGTAGATTCATAGAAAAATTTGCTGATATTGCTACTCCTTTAACTAATCTAACTCGCGGTAGTCGAAATAGTAAACGTGCCGTAGAATGGAATTCAGATTGCGAAACCTCTTTTGTAAAACTTAAACAAGCACTATTAACAGCTCCTGTACTAATTTGTCCAGATTTTAACAAATCATTTTTCCTGCATTGTGATGCTAGCTCTTATGCTATTGGTAGTGTTTTATGTCAAAAAGATGATGAAGATAATCAACATCCTGTTGCATTTTATTCTAGAACATTTAATAAATGTGAAATTAATTATAGTACTACTGAAAAAGAACTTCTTGCTATATTAGATTCTATAGAACATTTTAGACCGTATATTGAAGGTATGGAATTTACTGTGATAACAGATCATGCTAGTTTAAAGTGGTTATTACGCTTAAATAATCCAAGCGGACGCTTAGCGCGTTGGGCTGCTCGTATATCTCAATTTACTTTTAATATAATACATAAAAAAGGTAATTTACATGTTGTACCTGATACTTTATCTCGTATTCAAATTAATGCTATTGATATTCCATCAGAGATAACCCATCCTGATGAAGAAATTGAAGATCCTTGGTACAAAAATATATTTATAGGTTGTCAAAAATTTCCCTTAAGATATAAAAATTATAGAGTTGAAAACAAAGTTCTTTATAGATTTTGTAAACCCAAATTTCAATTGCAAAGTAATTTAGCATGGAAAATTGTTATTCCAAAAGAAAATGTATTAGATACTATTCGTAATAATCATGATTCATTAGATTCAAGTCACTTAGGTATTCATAAAACTTTAAATAAGTTAAAAATTCATTATTATTGGCCTAATATGTTTAAAGATGTAAAAGATTATATTTCAAATTGTGAAACTTGTAAAGCTTATAAGCACTCGAATGCTCCACCTTTTGGTATAATGACGAATCAAAAGATTGTTTCTCAACCTATGATTATGCTATCTATTGATATAGTTGGTCCATTGCCAAAATCATATTCTGGACACAGATATATTTGCACGGTATTAGATGTATTTTCTAAGTATTGTTGGTTAAATCCATTATGTAATGCTACCACAAAATCCATATGTAGATTTTTAGAAAAGGATATTTTTCTTAAATTTGGTTGTCCAAAAATCATAATTTGTGATAATGGTACTCAATTTACTTCTAAACATTTTGTACAATTTTTGAAAAGCTTTAATATAAATAAAATATTTTATAACACTTTATATACACCTCAAAATAATCCAGTTGAACGTTATCATAAAACGTTAGAAACTTGCATAGCATGTTTTGTTCATGATGATCATAGAACTTGGTCAAAATATTTATGCCATGTTCAATTAGCTTTGAATAGCAGTATTAATTTAGCTACTGAATTTACTCCCAATTTTCTTATGTTTGGTCGTGAAGTCATAATTGATGCTTCATTACATCGTTTCAGTAATTCATTTACAAATTTGAATGAACTCGAATTTGGTAATCGTCGAACTTATGCACAAAGTTTAGATTCCTTAAGTTCAATTTTTGATTTGGTAACCAAATCTTTATTTAAAGCTTATAAAAAGAATGCTTTATATTGTAATAAGGGAAGGAAAGTCATTTCCTATGAGTCAGGTGATATAGTTTGGAGAAGAAATTTCATCTTGTCTAGTGCTTCTCAATATTTTTCGGCTAAGCTTGCTCCTAAGTTTATAAAATCTCAAATTGTAGAGAAGATTTCTAATAATGTTTATATATTAAAAGATTTAGAGAAAGGTACTGTTGGTCGTTATCATATTAAAGATATTATTAAAATATAGTTTTGAATTAACTCTAAAATATTTTGTAGAGTTATATTTAGATTTGGGATATTGAGGCATTTGTTAGAGATGATTGAATGAGATGTATGAAAGAATTGGCCTCAAAGATTTGATAGATGATAGTATGATAGGATTCCCACTCTAGTATGTTTTCTACAAATATATTTTTGCTAAATTTAACTTAGGACATTTTGGATTCCATACAAAAATAAGTCCGAATATTTCTTTTGACTCATAAGATCTTATATATTTTTTTTGTAATATTTTTTGAATATTGTTTTTACAATATTTTTGTGTTTATACTTTTGTATTATTTTGTTTGTGTGTTTTGTACATAACATTTTTGCTAGTTGTGTAGAACCTTATTGCATATTTTAGTAATAAGTTATTTTTGGTTGAAGTTTTGTAGAAGTAATCCTTTGGATTCGATTATTGACTATTACTTTAGTCCAGCTTGGTTTTGACTTTGTTTTGGATATTCCAATTTTGTGAATTTTCCAATAACACATTTTTGAAACAATTGTTTGTTGTTTTGTTCTGTGCTCGGAAAGCTGGTGGAGTTGAGCCGGTCACAGACATATTTTTTGGAGACTTTGTTCTGTGCTCGGGAAACTGGTGGTGTTGAGCCGGTCACAGACACCCATTTTTTGGAAGTTTTGTTTAACTGTGTTCGAAAAGCTGATGGTGTAGAGTCGGTCACAGTTAGAACTATTTTTGTATGCTCTCGTGTTCGGAAAGTCGTATTGAGTTGCGTCGGCCACGTTAGTCATATCTTTTGTTTTTATTTGAAACCATTTTGAGGTTGGTGTTCTTGGTATGCCAATTAGTGTATGTTCCGTAGACCCAACATTTTATTAAAAAAAAAATATATTTTCCTTCTTTCGAGTAAGGTAATACTTTATAATTTCCTACTCTAAATGAAACAAGTTTTATTAGACAGCTCATTGCTTTCGAGTGAGGCTATATTGAGTCCTCATCTCCAAGGTTAAGTTGTTTGATAATTACTTTTACTTATCACATTTTCTGAATAGAGTTAAGTTAGACAACTTTTTGCTTTCGAGTGAGACTATATTAGAGTTCTCATCTCTAGGGTAGTGTTTAGCTATTACTTTTGTTTAGAATTGTTTAGAAATAACTTTTGTTATAATTTGATATGGTTTGTTGTTGTTTTCCATATTTTTCTAACTTTTGTAGAGTTACTATTTGTGATGTCACTCTAATATTTTGATTGATAGAGTCGGTCTCTACCTCTTTTGTAGAGTCGAATAAAAGAGTCTCTCAGGTTGAGCTCCTCTTTTATTTTTTGGTTGGGGGGTAATGTAACGTAATTGTGGCGCACGTTACATGTTTCATCCATTTTTAAATAATTTCAACATAAAATACTAAATTTCTAACATAGGTTATCGAATGTCATCTGTCATTTGACTTTGACAATCATTTCTAAGGCTATGTTTATGCATAATTTAAAAATACCGCTAAATTTGACATTTAAAATAAAAATGCACTTTTTATGCATTATGCATTCCTGACCTGATTGTGATTTATTATCTTTATATTATCTTTGAGATGATCTTTGACATTTGTCTAAGACCTCACTTTCCTTCCGCCTTTTAAGTCGAAATGTGACACTAAATTTTTTTCAAAGTTTTTGTAACTTTTATTTGGTTTAAACTATTGAATATTGTTGAAAATTGAAGTTTTAAGGCACGAAATGTCTTAATTTAAACGATTGGAAGTAAATCGATGTCGGATTACAAAAATAAATTTGGATATTTGTCGCCTCGTGGTAAGTCGAAAAACTTTCTTCGAAATTTGAATTTATTTCAATTGTTCTGTTTCGTAACAACGATTGTGGTTCTTTACAGGGGATTTTTAGAATATTTCCCATGATGCATTTTGTTATTTTTGGAAAATAACCGGGATTGACCGGGTAAGTTGGTTGAATTATTAAAGTGATACTTTAGATTTTCGAAATTCGTGTTAGGTTCTAATTAGAATTGTTTCTCTTTTGCAGTTATTTTCAATGGTTATTTTCAACAATTATTTTCACCAGTTATTTTCGAAATTTATTTTCTACAGTTATTTTCTACAACTGTATTATCGTGGATTATTCCTTGAATTATCTTCTTTGGCTGTATCTTCGAGTGGATTATTGTCAACGCTTTTCGAAGAACATTTGAACTTAATTTCTTTAGATATTTTGAAGATAAAATTTTAGAAACCGTAAAGGAAGTGAAAACTTTATAACAATTATTTAACTTCTGGATTTCGGTATGTAGTTTTTACATATTTATTTTACCGCAACTTTGGAACTTTGTGGGATTTAGTATACAATTTATAACCTTATAAAAATTTGGCATTCAAACATTTTTTTTAAAGGATAGTTATACATTGTTATAACGTTATTTAAACTTTATTTTTGACTTGTTTGTAACTTGTTATTACATAACTTAGTCTTAACTTTAAAATATTTTTTTTGCTAACTATAAAACATTTACAATAAGTAAATATTTAATTAAGTTTAGTGTGAATTTAAATGGATGTAAACATCCAGGCGCCCGATTTTGTTACTGTTGTTACTTTAAGACTTTTTAATTGTTAAAATTATTTTGACATATTTTTTTTGAATAAATTAATTTGGAACATAGATTTGCCTTTTCTGTAAATCTACTTGTAATGTTGAAGGGTTATTTAACTGACTTCCGGAGCACTTTCTTTCGAGGATTTGTTTAATTTAAAAACCTTGTCCAGCTCTACCGAATTTTTAGTTTGCCTCGAAGAAAATTAACATTTTTTAAATTTAAATTTATTTTTAGCCAATTATATATTACAATTGGCCCCCCCTTCAAAATTAAACATTACAATAATCATTTAATCTTGGTCATGATCTGAATTACTGGGAAATACTTGTGACGTTAACATTGTAACTAATATTATAAATCTGAAAGTCAGCTTGTTTGTTGCACTTTTAAGTCCTAACAAATTAACTGATTATCATTCATCAAAGGTAGGTTAATTATTATGTCTAAAAATGTATGTGTTTATAATTGTATTTGTTTTCCAGTATGTCTTGACGGAGGAACATAACAATAGCCACTTTTTATATAGGATGTTATATCCTTGGGCGTTATTTGCGGCATTTCGACAACGCATCTATTCGGGCATGACTCTTGCGGAGAGTGTGTGTACATCTGCAGGTCTTGGTGCTTATCCGGTGCAGGGTAGGAATAGAACTGGTCATGGACCTACGGTTGGTTACTTGAAGCTTAAAAAGATGTAAGTAAAAAATGCACATATTTACCGGTAGTTTGTAGTATAATGAAATTTTTATTTTTATTTTTTTACCACTATTGTATGTAAAATTATGAAAAATAAAAATATAATGTGGAATAAAGTATGTTGGAATTAATTAATATTTCCACCACACACAGATGTGTGTGTGTGATTAGAGCTCTTTTTCGCATGATAGTATTAAAGAGTTTTGTTCATACCTACCTACATGTTTTTAAAATTAAGTAAGTTGCTAATTCCAATCGATGGCACACTAAAGATATTTTGCGTTCCTATAGCTTGCAAGTTATGGATAAGAATATTTTCCAAAAGAGAATATTACATACGAAACGATAGAAAGACACACGCGAACCGCAGTTATCCGCGATTGCTCACTGCAATTACTGTTTATAATGCAATTTGCAAGCCGATTTTGCTGTTTATTTTTGTAATCAAATAAAAATGTTTTGTCTTGTCTTTTATCCTACTGGCTAAAGGCATGCCATTAAATGATACTATACCTTAAAAAATATAATTTTTTTGTCCATATGTGCGTTTTGTACCGGTATTTTTGTTAGACCCTAATAAAATAAAAAACGAGCCTTACACTAATCGCGTATAATTTATACCGTATACTTTTTCGCTACCCATGTAGTATGAGCATAAAATAAGAAACAATATATTTATTTCAAAATTTGCTACTATATGACATCTAGCTTCAGCATTGAGAACTCATTGGCCAAATCAAATAGCGCGCGCTCCCTCTTACACACTTCCGTCTCTTTCCTGAAATCAATCTAACAGATAGTATTAAAGGTAGACAAAAGAGGTTGCATATCAAAAATACAAATCGTACAATTTCAGGACGGACAAAGAAGCTCAGGTGGCAGAGTATGACTTCAAAACCGTTGAATCTATGGACGTCTGGGGTTGTGAGACCGTGGTCACTCTGCGCGATTCGATGAAAGTTTGGAACAAGGCCGTGCAATACTGGGTTGCCATGGTCGTGTATAAGAGATTCCCTGTGAAGAATTTGAAGTAAGTTTTTTTTGTCTGGTAGAGATTACTTATAGCAATAAGACCGCCCTTGTACACCACCTTCTTCTACTTATATTTGTTATTACTGTCTTTTTTTCCTGTTAATGTTTGTGTGCAATAAAGTTTTTATCTATCTATCTAAGTTTTGATTTACTTTTTTCATTAATACGAAGGAATCGTTGCGATTGTCTTATTGTTTGTTTTCAGGATCCACGCTGCTCTCTTCGTTTCCGTGATATGGCATGGTTTCCACGCTGGGTATTTCTTCTGCATATATTTCTGTCCGTTCTACGTGATGGCCGAGGACATATATTACAAGCTCTATTACAAGGATGCTACTGGAATGGTAATTTTTGGTTTTCATATACATATACAAAATACACACACACATAAAAAAATTCGTAAGCTTTGAGCAAAAGACATACAAATTTAACCTTGAATTTTTATAATCGCGAGATCAAAGGACTTTTAATACTACAATAGTCGAATTATCTTTGAATTATTTCCGAAATAAATGGTTATTCTCACTCTTTAAATTTAAATAGTAAGTTTATAATATATAAAACAGATGTATGTTACAGGTTGATCACATTGTTTAATATTTCATATATTTATTGTATAATTATTTTATGTTAATTATTACAGAAAAAGAAGATAATTGGCTTCATAATGTGGTTCCTTCGTTCACATTCCGAATCTTACCAAGCTGCTGCATTCCTACTTCTGACATTTGATCGTATTTGGATCTACTACAGTTCCGTTTATCACTACTGGTACGGCGTGTGGTTAGCTTTCTTAATATTGGGATTGATTTTAAACCAAGTCCGTGCAATGTTGCGACCAAAGCCACCGAGGGTCAGCAAAACAGATACAATAAAGGAGTGAAGGAAAAACAAAATGAAATGTTAAATTTATTGATTTAAACATTATTTCAATTATTGAAATAGAATTAGATTCTATTTTAAGGGGATAAGGACTGATATCGTAAAGACAAAGTAATTTTTTACGGGGATCGATTTTTCGGCATTTATGATATTATGTATGGGTATATTTCATAAGTCTTGATAAAGCGCTTCGACGTGATAAAGAATTAGCATTTACAATTTGTTTATGGTCACGTCGAGCCTAAATTGATGTATTAGATACGTAGTATTTATTCAGCATAGAGCAGTAGGCTATGATGTCATATATGACAATTTTAATATGGCTGCTAGAAGCTGCCATATTAAATTAACTAATTTGTAGTCGGGTTTTTAATTAATATTATTTATTGATTACATAAATCGTAAAATGTTGTAGGTACTATTTATATAATTAATCACTTATATTAATCAATGTTTACATAATTATAATGAATAAATCAAGTTTAATTATTTTATTTTTTGACTGGCAAGTATCTTTGCATTTATTGTCATTCCAAATATAATAATTAGTAATAACTAATCGCTATATTTTTGTATTATTTGAGATTATCAAAATTGTATTTTATTTTATATTGTGATTTTTATAATTAAATGTCTATGTATACTCCCAGATAAATGTCTATGAATTACCATTTACCAATAGGATTATCTACAATTTTGTACTTATTTATTGGATGTTTAAATTTTTTGAAGATCTGAATAAACACTTAAGAAACATATTTGATTTTATTATGCTATGTGTAACGAGAATACTACATTTTCTGATTTATATTATTACTTGGTGGTAGGGCTTTGAGCTACCGTCTTGGTAGGTACCACCCACTCATCAGTTATTCTACCGCCAAAAACAGCACTCAGTATTGTTGTGTTCCGGTTTGAAGGGTGAGTGAGCCAGTGTAACTACAGGCACAAGGGACATAACATGTTAGTTCCCAAGGTTGGTGGCACATTGACGATGTAAGGAATAGTTAATTAAAGTATCATTGTCTATGGGTGATGGTGACCACTTACCATCAGGTGGCCCATATAGTCGCCCGCCAACCTATACCATAAAAAAATAGAAATCATTAAAAGTATTACAACATATTTAAGCAAAAAGTATGTAATATTATTTAGTTATTTGATATGACTTAAATTAAATTATTCTTATTGATTATGTTGCTTGTTTAAAGAATAATAAAATGCGGTAAATTATTATTTTTTGCATCTAATATCATTTTCAGTTAGATGCACCAGGCTTACACGGTACGATTTTAGTTGGGTTACCAAAATTATATATAACTAAATTGAACTGCTTTAATTTTCAAATAAAATGAAGGAATAAGTAAAATAACACATACGAAATATATTTTATTATATAAACAAATATTTTGCGGTAACGGACAATAAAGTTATTTCTGTTAAAGCACCTTAAAAAACAATATACATATATTAAATAACATATAATTAATTCCTTATAATGTTCTGGATGTATAGTTGTATCAGGTACGTGAAAATCACTGTCACACTGAAATGAGAAACAATTATTGTAAATAATGGCACTATTTAGGATATATCTCGTCTACTTATATTATATTTTTTTTGAGTATTCATACATTTCAACTATTTATAGTACACTATTGTAAGTATTTCGAAATTAAAAAAAAAACTACAGTATCTGATATGCATCTATAACAAGCTTAAGCATTTGCGAACTAAAAATAGACAAGCTTGTGTTCATTTACTCAAAATATGACATCTTTAAAAGTTTTATTATTATCTGTAGACATTTTATTTTTTGTATAATCTATATTTTTTACTCATGAACTTTTGCTGGTTTGACAGATCAAAAATAAATAAGACGATTAAAAAGTTTTTGCAAGTAGTGCATTTTATAAAAAAAGAATGCTTATAGTTTTAAGCGGTAGATATACGTGTTGACTTTACTCGATTGGTTACCGATAAATATGCCACCTGGACGCATCAGCCCTGTACCTCCTAAGTTTTTCCAGTCATAAGTTTCGAGAAAAATGAATCAAATAAAGCCATTACACGTATATCCACGCCCTTGAGCTTCAATAATAAAAGAGCTTATAAGTATTACCATAGTTTGAGACATGCAAATGTTGTTACATTTAGTTTTTACAGATCTTAAAATTCCATATTCGTTATTATATCACATTTTAATTGGTCACAGGTGCATCATATACAGTGCATTTTATAATCTGTTAGTTAAAGATTTTGTCAATATTAGGAAGAAGAGAAGAAAATCATTAAATCGAATTAATAACAGTACATTACTTATAAATAACAAAAGCCTCATAAAAGTATTAGTTGTAATATTTGATGTTAACGTTATACAAGCAGCAAATTATAATTATTAACAAAATCATACTTTCATGATACATTACCATTGTAATTGGTCTTCCGAAAAGAAGTAATGTGTTTCAAAATCGGTACGAACTTTTCGGGAAACGCAATAGTATATAGAAGTATTTGTTTTGTTCATTGAAAGTTTTAAAGAAAGTGCACTTAAATTAAAATAGTAGTTCATGCAAAGCATTAAATAAATTATAAAGACTATCGAAGCCACGCCACCAAGCTTTATACGTGTAGGTTAGGCTACTTCCTTTACCTAACATTCCAGCCATAATGTACTGGCTTTCTCGTAGTGGCTCCATTGTGGGCATGGCTTTGTCCATAATTCTTATTATAATTCGGCTGTTGATAGGTGGGCTGGGCAATGTTTCCTGATGGATAATTTTGGGTATTAGAACTCCTCGAATTAGAGCTATACGAGGGATAACTTGGATTCTCCATAATGGGTCTCGTGTTGAACAATCCGTTTAAGCCTCCACTCTTGGACAAATTACCGAGAATGTTTCCGAAGATGTTCGAGAGACCGCTTCCACTGGAACTTCCAGTGCTGCCTCCAGCACCACCACCGTTAGCGAAATTATTCAGCGTGTTGAAAATGCTGTCTAAAGGACTTTTTCCTCCTGTGCCTCCGAGTCCGCCGTTGCTGCTTGGACTGTAAGGATTCGAGCCCCTGTTAGGAGATCCCCCATAAGGTGAATTGCCGCCGTAGGGCGAGCCACCGTTACTACCGCCATAAGGTGAATTGCCGCCGTAAGGCGAGCCACCGTTACTACCGCCGTAAGGAGAACTTCCGCCATTGCTGCCGTAGGGAGAATTATCGTAAGGTGATCGACTACCATATGGTGAATTTCCTCCACTCGGTGCGTTACCACCATATGGTGAACCGCTGTGGGTATTAGTGGGTGGTGCAGGGGCAGGATAACTAGGAGCTGAATCAAAGTCATGGGTGGGTGATTGTGGTACAGGTTTTGGGATGGATGGCCGTGCTGGCTCTGAGTGTGAACCTGAAAAATAATGATAATTTTAAACAAATAGTACATTATTTGATCAGATATGGATAAAAGTAGACAAGACAAAAGTAAATTGGAAAATCGATGTATGCATTATATATTATTTATAATATGTTATTTTGTACCTTCAACTTGACTCTTCTTTTTACACGTTGGATATGTTCCGCAGTCTGAAGCTCGTCCATACGAGCAAGGATCTTCGGCGAGCACGCACACTTCACTGTTGAGACATCCTATGTCTTTGCACGTTCGACCATATTCTAGAAAAGGAATTCAAAAACTATAGTTCCGATTGTTTTTCAAAATTTACTTGTATTCGTGAAATTAAAAGGTATTTTATCTATTAAGTAATAATTCTTCACAAATAAAGCTTTCAAGTCCTTGAGTAAATGATATTTTTTTTTAATTAATTTGCAATAAATAATCAAGCTTTGTTAATAAATAATTGTCTATGTGGATGCACCACCATTTCTCAGAGAGGTTTGCTGTTCAGGAGCTTGGTTTTGGATCGTCGTTTTGCAAGGTAAAATTTATTGAATACCTATCAGCGTTTGGGATAAAGTTTCTACCTAGGAGCGACAAGAAATTCTGAGCATTGTTACCCTTTTTTATTGACTAAAAACACAATTGTTTATGAATCTTGTATGAAAATCAACGAATACTAAGTCCACACTTCTTTGTCACGCTATATAATACAATATAATACATGAGTTTTAAATGATTTCATCGATGATTGAAATTGGAATCTAGTACATAATTATACATGTAAGCTAGTGAGAAAAATGCTATTCATATTTTGTAATGTAAGAAAGAAAAACTCATGTAACCCTAAAACTCGATTCTCCCGAGAATATTTTATTTCCATGTATCCCGTTTCTCTTTTATATCCCATAAGGCGTGACTGGGTAAAAATTAGACTGGAAATAGGGGAAAGGTCATTTGCATATACAAGATTATATCCTTCAAAGTGTTCGAATTTTCGTAATCCTCTGGAGTCAATATCACCTGTAATGTCAATCGAAACCTAAAAACTTTAACCTCTACCTTTCTATTTAGAATATATGTATTGAATACAACGGGGCTTATTTATCTTATAATATTATATATTCAGTGAAACAATAGCAGTCACGATTAACTTAATTAATATAAAATATGACGTATGGCTAAGTAGAGCTTTGATAACGTCTCATTGTATTCGTGATGGCATGTAATTGGCTAATGATCAATTGGCGAATTATAATATTTCTTATAAAACATTTATTCAGCTCTGCTAGATAATGTTTTGCTGATAATAAAACAAAGGACAGTCTGTCTAAACTATAAAAAAAACCTTTCATTATTAAGTTTAGAGATATTTTAAGCGCATTTGTTATGTTTTTGTTGATCACATAGAGCCTATGAGAAATTAAGTACAATAATCTATAACAGACTTTTGTGACCTTGCTCATATCTCCGTTTATTTATCAAAACATATCCAATGAGAACTGTATATAATTATGACTGAACGGTGGACTGACAAATGGTCCATCTGATGGTAAGTGGTCATCACTGCCAAAAACATTGGCACTGTAAGAAATATTAACCATTCCTCATATTACCAATACGACCCAGAAGGGCACACATGTTATGCACACACACATAATTAGTTACCTAGATTAAATTAATTTGGAGTTATTTTCAACATTTCTCCTCGATATTTCAGATAAAGGACACGTTCATCAAAATATTTACATATAAATGTACGTGTATACACGCTCGATGGACCAGCAGCTAGAACATATGAAACTTGTTTATAAAATTCGTGCTCAACGGTGAAGGGCATTGTGTCAGACGATTCGACTTCACATTTATAACACGAAGGGAGGACTTTTGCCCATCAATGGAGAATTTACAAAGAAAGTTTCATTAGTGGATTAAGGATGTATTTATCGAAAATTGGAATTCCAAATATCAAAAACACTAAAATTCCAAAATTTCCAAATGGGAAAATGTTATGCATTATTTCCTTATAAACAAAACATACAAGGCAAAATTGAAAATAATAGTAATCATTGTATTAACACATATGCGTAGGATAAATGTAAATTTAATTGTATTTAAATAATGTACGTATTTCATATAATTATAAGAGTAGCCAAAAGTTTTTTTGGTGATACCTGTCGCTAGAATAAATATCTTTAAATTTTATCTCCTAAAGTGATAATTGATCATAAGTAAAGAACACACACGAACAAGTATATTTTGATTGATTGCTATTTAGACATTTTCAAAATATTTGTCTTAGACAAAGACACTGTTGTCTTTCAGTACATTTTATCGTCTGATTTTTTTATTGGTAGCTATTGACAGATTTAATGTATACATTAAAATTGAGACAACGATCTCGATTTACGTTTTGTTGGTGCTAACGTATACCTACAGATTTTTCAGTAATTTGACGATACTAAGTACGCAGACTCTTCACAATTTCAGACACGAAAACCCTAAAAATGTTATGGATAGTAAAATTTGTATCAGTAAAGATAAAAGTTTCTCGTGAAAATATTTTAAGCCGAATGCATGAAATGTATGGTGGAATGTGAGTTCGCGACTCGGCAAGTGCGACTTTAGAGGTAATAAAAGAAAATAAAAAGCATCGTAAGGTCGAATCATAAGTCATTGTCATCTGTGCGGTGTTGTTGGTTTATGACCGCATTAGGTAATGTTTGGGTAGCTTATGGGAATGCGTACGAATATGTAACTCAGTGCCGAAATGACCCGGTCTAATGGACTCTACGCCATCGGTTTTTTGTTGTCTAATATTATCCTTCAAGTGATTTTTGAATATTTAGGATTTCAATTTTGACACGAACATATTTTTGTGTGCGATTGTATTATATTTGTCATTGAGACATGAAAGTTTGTTGCGATTATATTTTTATAAAATGTTACTTCTTGATTATAATATTTGAGGTAAAATATAAAGAAAAACACGTACGTAAAATATAAAATATAAAATAATCATATCATCTAAACAGATAAATTATTTTTTACCTTAAAACGGAACCCAACTGCAAGTAAAGTTGTGTAAAGGTCTCAGTAATCTTTTGACCTTTTATCGTAAGACGCAGAAAAATATCTATTTCTAGGAAATACTAAAATATTGATACATTATCGGTTAAATTAAACATACTGAATAACGAGCATCGTTTTCTTACTGGTCCAGTAACAACAATGATTTGAGGAAATCTATATATTTTATTATCTAAGCTATGTTTTTGATTGTGGGAACATTATTCTATTTAAACGTGAAGGTCGAACCAGAGGTCACACTCGAGTCAAATTACGTAGCAAAGTAAGGTAGGTAATAACAGGAAATATTTTATTCATTCTGTATCTGCGCTTCACTGTCGTTCATAATCTTTCCAGAGTTGTTTATATTTATACTACCCAGTAGTACACGGATCGACTTCCCGCGGTTAAAACACGAACTTTATCGTTTTATTTTGTATGACAATTGTAAACAATTTGATATAAACCAACCAATACAATACTTTCTTGTATGTTTCACGGAATTATTTAAAAAAATCGTAGTGTTTAAAACTATTGCTTCGAAATTATAAGTGTGCAAGGCTACTTATCTGTAGAATTTTTTTATTTCCATTTGTATTACACTTATAAATGCTTAAAGTGAAGTGTACAAAAGGTACTACTATTCGGTAGATTTTTAATACCTATATATTTTGGGTAATAATCAGAAACAAAAGACGAGCAATTCCACTAACTATATAGTCTTTTTCCAGTCCAGATATTTCATGAAACCGAAAATAATAAAAACTTCTTTTAAATAAATATTAGTACGTTATGGTATCCAGCTAGGATAGGGAATTAATTTACTATATTTTACATTTTATAGAATACATCTTAACGTGCGGTTTTTATTATTATTATTTAATTATGTAATTCGTGAGTTAAATGAGACTTACTCGAGAATGCGTTAACATAAAAGAGAATGCTGAGCACCACTAAGGCAGTCCTCCAATCCATGTTTGATCTGTGAACAAAAAAAAATTACTTAATTATAAGCTGATTTGTGTTATATATTGATATAAATTATATAAAATAAAGGTTTGAAATCGAATTCTATTCGAGTACAGATAAAAAATACTGTTTATAAAATTGCAAACCAATGATATTATATATAAAACAAATAATGATATGATAGATATGATGTTAAGGATTAATAATATTTTACATTTTTAAAAACATCAACAAAACACCGTTAGAAGGTATATGGTATATAAATATGACAATTGGTATAAACACACGGGCAACACAGCATCTTCCTTGTTTTGCATATAAATAATTATTACATTGTTACAATTATAACGTTATTAGTGTATGCCGCGTGCAAGCAGAACTACTCAGCACGTGACCACAGCAACATACAGCTAATTTGATTCAGTGAGAAATAAGAAATAACGAAACACGTAAAATGTCAGGCGAGAGTGTATTACTACCATGAATAAAAAACACTAAATCACGTTGCATACTCTACTCTTTCAATCGAATTATATATAAAGCAGTTTGAAAACGAATATACATTAATCGGTAACATAATTATCATGTTCCTATTTAATAAATGTTTTGTAAATTTAATTAGTCATTTAATTATTCTACGCAATGAAGTGATACGATTTACTTACGTCTTTGTTGCTATTATCCTTGTGTTTTAAGAGTTTAATATTATTATACAGCAAATATTGCAGTTTTTTTTTACCTATATTGCAATAAATATGTTATGACTTAAATCAATATTTAAAATTAGAAGATAACACATAAATTAAGTCAAATGTTTCAAAAACTAATTGCAAATAATTTGCTACTAATAATATGGTACGTCAAAAACAACAAGTAGGTCCTAGATAAAAAGAACGCTTTTGAGTAGCATTTTAAGTATGTAGTTGTTGTTAATTGTAATATTTTAACAAATAAGTGATTATAAAAAATAAAAAAAACTAGAGATGTATATATTTCTACATATCGAGCAATGTGTTATGGACAATGAACATCACTAGCTGTCCTCTATAAACGAGCTAATAAGCACTGCAAACTATAATCAGAGGCAGCTGTCGCTTAAATAGACCAACAGCACGGTCCCATTGTTAGCTGAATGCTTAGAAACTTGGAACAATGGCGAAAGAGTCCTAACAAAGTTTGACGCAGAGCATATAAGACTGAATAACTGGTATATGCAGGTATTCCAACTCTGCACACGTCCATCTCAGCTAGAAACTTTATGACACCAACCTACATTCCCGGAGCAATTTCCCCGAAACTGTTCCGCATTACCTCGTTACCAACTACTGTACCAGGGAGTAAACGGTCGCGGATTATGGCACGAGTTCCCTTTATTAAATTCTGACGCAAGCTATTCGTTAATCAGTGGGATAATCAAGATTTATTTTATACAATAATTCGAACTGCAGTTATAACTGTAGTTACATTTGTAATAACGTCGATACCGTCCATAAATTATGGATTAGGTTAGGAGGGTATTCTGTTTCCGGAAAATTATGCGGGTTTTAGCTCATCAATTATGATTTTAAAGAAAAAAATGAAATAGCATCATAATTTTTATTTATTCATTTAAATATGGGTAAAATTCTTTGAAGTTATTGTGTGAATTATTTCTTAGTATTATATGTATATCTGTATAATTCATTATTTGTCAATGGGAAAAACATGGGCACATTTTCCATTTGTTTGTAGGGTAATCTTGTTACATGGTCACTGTCACTGTAAGAAGTTAAATCAATCACAAGTGACGTTGGCGAAATAATCTGTGCCCTCTCGGCACAAATAAAAGCCAAATCAAAGAAAAATAAGTCAAACCAATCTTTAGGAGACCGAAGATGATTATGTACCTCGTTTCTGTAATTTACTGACTCAGTAACCGACAAAGCTTCATCATCAAGCAGTAATTTGTATTTAAAATAGTGCTGAATAGTCACAAATGTAGAAAATACATGGAACCTAACCACATATAGAATAGCTCCCATTGTATATCTCATATTTATGCATGTGTTAAGTTCTTTCGAATATTCGCATATGTATTGTTGAACTTGTTTGGGTCTTAATTATAATACTTGTATCGTTATATTTTGTTTTGTATAATTTATTTAAATAGTCGGCGTTTCGAAAGTTGTAAGTAGACAAAAGTTAATAAAGAGAAAATCTATTGGGTGACGATGGAACGGCGGTAATTTAAACTTAAATCATTGAACGCAGTGATAGAGGGTTGGGTTTAGGTCGGGTGGGGTGGGGTCATGTCGTAGGTCAAAGGAAGGCGGCCGAGATGTGGTCATGCGAAGCGTATCTGTGTTAATATATATGCTATATAATAACAACACCAATTTTTAAATAATCTCATTAATAGTAATGTTACGAAATCCTGTAATTATGGCAATTAGTGGCATAATACGCATAAGCTTTCTAAAGTACTTCGTGAAGGCTATTTGGATGGCATATTGATGTTTTTTATTATATAAAAGATCTAAAAGCATCGTTAAATCAGAAAGTCGCAAACTATTAAGTTTAACGTCGGTAGAGCGCTAGAATCTTGGCAACTTAAGCCACTACACGCTGCGGTGTCATTTATAACGTGACAGCTGCCTGACAAATTATATTTTATTTCTCATCTAGATTTATAAATATAAAAAAATAAAAACATTACAAAAAAACCAATACCAATTCCTGTTCGAAATCGAATAACTGTAAACATATCATATTATCAAGCCGAAAATAATTTCCGAAAACCATTGTATCGTCAATTTCGCCGACCTTTAGACATAAAAGCCAGGATAGCAGAAACTAAACGATCGAAGGACATTATACGTCATAGAGCAGAAATTGGATAGCGATACGGTGGATGTATTGGCCGACATAAAAAGCCGTACCCGGTAAATTTCTATCCATTTCCGGCAGCCCACTTGTGAAACGTATTTCGGGATCCTTTTTATCTTTTTGCAGGCGCGGCGCGGCAGCGGAACTGAAGTGACAGCCACCAAGCCACTTCGCAGCTCATATATCACTTGAAGCTGTAACGTCCCTGTTAACGGGCCGTCTGTCACCCTCGTATTTCACTTCCTCAATGCCTCTTCTCAATGTCAATGACCTGTATATTTTCCTGCCTCTAATCGCTAGCTTTATTTACTATACCAATAACTCACGATATCATATGTCAAATAGAATAGTCGAACGCATTAGAAGGTTTAAAACAGAAGCTAAACAAATATTTACGTTAATCGTAATTCTGAAAGTAGAAAATACCCATTTTGATGCCTAGTAAATTTAAATTTGTTTCACTAAAAAAATCCAATTCAAATGAATACAATAACAACATGCCATATATTTATATGTAAATTTAATAACAACAAGAACTTCGAACGTTTGGTATTGATTAGCGCCACGTTTTCAGCAGATTGAGTAGAATCTTTGTATCGTAGGTTGTTAGCACGGATGTGAAGACTCCTGACATCATCAAAAACCATGAAAATCAAATAGCACCACCGTGTCGGCTATCGGCTGTTTGATTGTTCCTAATTGGTCAAATTAATATGGTTTAGGTAATACTGAAGTATATTACAGGGGGTATAGTGTTATAAGTGACACCAATGTAGAAGGATAGGTTTCGACAACCGGTTGGAGCGAAGTTTCTTCGTTATATATTATTTATTAAAAAACAGCCACGTGAAATTAATTAACACCGTTTGAAAATAATTAAATGACAATGAGAAAATTGTTGTTAAAAAATCTTGTTTTCATCAAAACAAAACCACAAAATTAATTTAAATATTATTATATAAAAAATAATTCAGAAAGAGAAGAGGGAAAAGGAGAGAATGAGAAAATAGAAGATGGCCGTCTTGTGGGAGCATAAATCTTTCTTCCCTACGTGACGATTTCGGCCAGTTTAATCTTCTGTAAGGAATATTTCAACAAGAAATGGAATTTTATTAAACTAATTGCACGTGTGTTTTCACCACTGGGCCATCTCGGCTTTATATTTTTATTTAGTACGACTTCTAATCCAATTGAAGCGACTGATGTCAGCTCGCTTTTATTTTCATTCCAAACGTGTAATAGAAAGGAATTTCAACGAATTCGAGTTTACATTTTTGAGATAAAAATACTATATTTTTTAAACTGACTAAAATTCAGAATATATCGTTAGTTGACTCGAGGCAGATATTGAAAGGATACAACTCTTATTTTTATGCTAGTTTCTGATTCAATAATAAAATATTCAAAAATATTCCTTATTCAAATGGTAACTCAAACGCATTTTGAATTGTTATGTTACACTATTTAATTAAATGTAAAACCACCACTGGTTCGCAATGTAGGTTTTACGAGAAAAACCGGTCAAAAAATCAGTAACTATTAATCCGCCCATTAAATTCCATTCAACTTAAAAAAAAAATTACTTCATGCAGTATTCTCTTTTCAAAAATGGATTCAAAATTTAAGGTTTGCAATAACTCATGAAATGAATGATTTTTGAGACCCCCTTATATTATTAAATTGGCAAAGAGAGCACTCTCTTTCTTTTTGATAAAATGCACAAGATCAAGTAAGAGAAAGTGGTAATTGATAACGCTGCGGGGTCTCGTGTACCGTGAGCTGATCGAATAATAGATAAATTCATTAATGTCCTTTCCATATCAACATTTTACAAACGAGTACGAGTACTGTTACATATGAATACTAGCTAAAAACTTTAAGTATAGCAAACAAACTCCAATTTTAGGTACTTTCGTCTTTCTCTCTTCTTCTTTTATCTCTAAACTAACTCTATACCAATTTCATCTAAATCGGATCAGCGTTGAAGATGCGGAGAAGTAAAAATCTTATGCTCTTCTGTTTCAACATAATATTAATGAAGATGTTACTATAATTAATGTATTTAATAATACATATATAGTAATATATGAGACGTTTTGTTTATATTTAAATTATCTTCGTATTAGCTTTTATCATCCCGAGATTATTACAATATACGTCGCGTAATAGCGATCGTTTTATTTAGTCTTTATTGAAACATATTTGTATTTGTGTAATAATAAAAAATTAATGGCAATTTCGACAAAAATGGGTACAGAAAGGCTATTCGTCAATATGACAACGATTATAAAAAATCGAATGAAATAAAAACTTATTCGTTTATATAACTATAATGTTATATGTATATCGTTATTACATAGTATAAAACAAAGTAGCTTACTGTTGTATGCTTCGGTCTTTAAAATTACGCAACGGATTTTGATGTGGTTTTTTTAATAGATAGAGTAATTCGAGAGGAAGTTAATTGTATATAAGACACAGACAATTTGGTAAATAAACTGATATTTTAAGAACCTTTTAATGTGACTTCGTAAAAAATTCTGTAGTACATATATTTATGCAGTATCAGTATTGCAACCGCGAGAACCAGGGCGGGCGCTTTTTGATTAATAAGATTAATGTTGGTTAAAAATCAGAGATGCCTTATGGCTAAAAGAACGCCTACTAATACACATTCGTATGCTACGTACACGTTAATTAATTTTACTCGTCTGTGAAGGAAGATATTGTAACGACATCTATAAGGATCGAATGAAATTCTGAAATATATATAATTGTTTATACGACATAATGAAAAGAGAAGAAGCGCTTGCGCAGGAGCATTCTTAGATAACAAAGCATTTATGTTAATCCAATCATGGAATATTTTTTATGTAATAACTGCGTTGTTTGTTACGTAATGCATTTAGTTTTATTATTGATATATTTAAAAGAGATATGAGATAAATAATAAGTTTAATGTTTAACAAAACATTTTTATATTTGATAGATAACTTTACATATAAATATGTATGTAATGAACTACTCCGAAACCGTAACGTTCGACTGAGTAAATAATAATTTAATTTATTAATTCACCCAGACGAATTCGATACGGGTAGCTCATATGAGGTACCAAAACTGCAAAATTTGTAACCAAAACCTTTAAAGTTATTTTTATATCTCTAACAAGATCAAATCCAAAACCGGTCCATAGAGGTTGCTTACTCGTCACGTAAACATCCTTGACAAAACTTCAATGAAGCTAATGCAGACTGATAAAATTGGAGCGCAATCATATTATATATATAAATGTTTACTTTATATAATCACTAAAATCTATTTTATATGGAGGTCGTTTCTTTATAACTCTGCGTACCTACACATGTGTATTAAGGCAGCGTGGTTTCAAAAAGAGAAGAAAAAAAGCAGTGTTGCCATTATTTAAAATGCTAAGTTTAATCAATCTGCCAGTTGTATTTTATGAAACATTTAACAAATAGGTCATATATAAGTTTAATTTATAAAAATTAATCATGTATTACAATCATCTCCTAAAACGTTACATGTAATTACATATGTAATTATCAGCATTCAATTGTTTTGTCTTCTCGTTCAATTAAACGTTTAACTGATATGTTGCGTCATAATAACAGTTTACCATGAAACTTCCGTATCGTTAGAATTATCATACTGCAGACTAATTTTAGAGAAGCATTTTGAACATTTTGGCGAAACTTGACTTATGTCCATTTGACTATTGATATTAGTAAGCTGTTGCTGGCAGATAATCATAATTGTATCGAAAATTGGGTTCTCATTACACCCAAAAGGAAGTTTTCCTTCACAAATCTAGGCGTTTTTATAATCAAGTGTCTGGGATCTACACTAACAATGTAGCATAGAGTTTATTTAAAGTATTTCAAGATTTAGTACTGAATAGATTGAAATTGTTATAAAATGTCAACACTTAAGACCAAGAACAGTCAAGTCTTGTCAGATCTATAGGTTTGATTTGAAGGTCAAACCCACGACTACGCAATGGGTTAGTCTTATAAGCCACTAGATCAAGCAAGTCAGACAGATATGAAATAACACAATGAAACATGTATATGTATAGATATAACACTTGGACAACCTGAAAACTCAGCATGGTTAATTTTCAACGATTATTTTATTAAGGTTTATAAGAGGTCACTACAGTTCAAATCAAGTTCTTAATTTGGACATTTACTAACTTGCAAAATTGCTACTATGTTTTATAATGTGTAAGAATCATGGTAGGCATATGCGAAGTTAAGGTTATACAGATGAATTTCCAATAGTTTTAATACATAACAAGATAATTTTCCTGAATATAGCTACATATAGGTCTTCAAATTTGTTAATCTTTAACAAACAAAATTTTTAACATAATAAGCTTGGTAATTTAGGCGTGTAAACATATTAGTGAATCACTTTCTTTCCCATAGCTTTACCTGGATTAAATGATAACATTTGTTATTTTCCTATACTTGAAGACAATTCACTAGTAATTTTCCAATGCACTAAAATAGTACGAAAATAGAACAATCTAACATCTTAATCTTCCATAAATATATATTTATATTTCATATATATTTCAAGTTTCAGTCTTGACTCATTGTTTTTACTTGATAGGTCTTTGAGCAAACGAATCTGGTTAGATAACCAAGACAATATTTATATATTTTTAATAATAATTTGAATATACTTTAATTTGTTTTAAACAACACACAAACACACTTTTAAGCTTTATTATATTAATATAATTAATGTTTCTTATCTTTACTTCTCAGAAAAATGAATGTACAATCCCAACTAGCAGAAGTAATTTAACTTATCTTAAACAATGAGGAATCCAAATTACTCATACAGAACATATTATGTATGTGACTAATTTGAAAGTTATTTAAATAAATGAATAATTTGTATTGGTATGTTAATTGTGTTTGCTTTAAATAATATGAAGAGCGTTAGACTTACAGTACAGCTTTATGAAACCTCTTCTGTCTATATTCACCTCCAACTACACAAGTTCAAAACCAAAATAATAAAGATTTGACATTATATTGATGCTATATCATTTGTGAAAAGCTTGAATAATCAACGATAATTATTTAATATGAATTTTGGAACTATCAATAAAGTATCATTGTATTATAAAAAAGGCATTGTAATCAAAAAACTGTTAGTAGTCCAAAATATAGCTGTGCTGTTAATAATCACTCATACATAAATCTAAAGTTTGGATACCTTAAGAAAAAAAAATTCTTTCCAAATATGAATTACTTTTTTTTTATTGGCACAGGTTATAATACTTTTGATTCAAGAAAGCAATATTATATGATATATAGCTCGGTTGCTGATAATTTTCATCAATATAACTATGAATATACAAATCTTGGGATTTTATTTTGTTTTTATTTTCAAAATACAGTCAATACAATAAAATCATTAATATGGATCAGTTTTGAATTTGATATTATAGCAATTACTTTGATAGTAGTAATTAGGGTTATTGCATTAACAAATAGTTCAGATTATTTGTCCTAATTAACAAAACATTTTGTTAAAAAAAACTTATCTATTAATAAACCTAATAATCATATACCTATTATTTAGTTAATTTATAATGCAAAATAGAATAACTCAAACAAAGAATTTGATGTCATCAATCATAGATAAAGTTAATAGTTTACAGAAACATTTGTAAACAAAACATTATTTATCTTAAATGATAAATGTAATCATTACATTTAATGATTTTTTAATATTAATTTATAATATTAATAAATGTTGAGTTTTAGAATAAGAAAGTGGTTAATTCTAAATGTTACTAATTAAATTTAGAAATATATTTCTTTAAATCTGAAGAATTTTTCTGTATTTAAATTTTAGCATTGTTTTGTTAAGTTTATCATTTTTCATAAGTATAACACAAAGGTTCATTAACTTACATCCTACTAGGAAAAAAAAAATGGACATGCGTCATACTGTGGTTAAGCCATGTTTATCGGAAATTCCTTTACAGTGAAAGGAATTTGTTCGTTTTCCAGTTTAAAATTAGAACCTCTTTATTATTAGATCTTGCTAACATATACAATACGATATACCTCTTCAAATAAACACTTACATATAACTAAAGTAATAATGTCAGCGAAAATAAATATCCTACACGATTAAAGTTTTTACTCTACTTCTTACATGTTAGCCTTAAGATTTTTATTGCAAAACTATTGTCAAGGTCACTTTGGATTTCAGTATAGATTAAGAATAGGAGTGAGAATAATTTAATATAATTTTAATATGTACCTGCGTATTTCGAGGACAAGTTCACAACTTCACAAATCACAACACATGAACACAATATTACAATACACACTGTATAGCAAATCAAATGTCAATTTGAATCCGCAATTTTTTGTGACAATTGACATTGACAATTCAATCGAATCGTTTAGTAATTGCTTTCTAAATAGTTTTGTGTTTTAATAGCAATTATTTTTTATCTTATTATTTATATGTTCAAATCTTGTGTTTATGCCTTCAAATAAATTCAATTATATAAATTGAGTTTGTAATCTTGAACGCACCGATCAATCTCCATCGCATTTGACATTGGCCAAATAATTTGTGCTTTTTTGGCACAAACGAAAGCCACAAAATTTTTTGTTTCCTATTAATATTTAAACGGAGGGTTCGTTACATTTATATGTAGATAATGTTCAAATAGTAATGTAATCTAGTTTTTTGATTATTTATATGTCTTATATTATGTCTATAGGATATTTGTCTAATTTAAATTTAGCACATTATACATTTACCTGCATTCTGACAATCAAATTTACTTGATCGTTGGATAACTTTGTTCAAGCCCGTTTGTGTAGGTACTTACCTCCCATCCGTCAGATATTCTATAACTAAACAGCGATTCTTGGTATTGGCGATTCGTGGTATAAAGTGTATTCACCATTCTTTACCGCCACGTGACCACTCATAGCCCTATTTGCCCGTCCCGTCCGTAAAAAAGGGGGTAATTGTCTTGCAGCCAAAGAAGAATTAATTATTTATTCCATAATTTTAATATACTAATTTAATATATTCTGTTTATAAATAAATATTAATTTTAAATGAACTTGAACGAATGGAAACGATACATAAAGGAGACCGGATAATAGTTGCGTTGTACGTTCAGACAGCTTGACAAATCGGTGCAGATAGATTCAGTTAGAAAAATGATATGGTTTACCACTATTTCTATCGGATTTTAAATTGAAATATATATAGTATATTATGCGTTATTTATGATTTTCATATGTCCTTTATAATATATCGAACATAGACGTTTATTTTATAAGGATTTTTTTTAAAAGGATTGGGAAAATTTTTCATCGTTCGATAGCTACTGTAAGTTAAGTGTTAAGTGATTCTAACAATAAATAAAAATTTTAACAAAAATAAAAACCGACTTCAAACAACACACTATTTTAAAACAAATGAATATGCACTAAAAAGTAATAAAAATAATTGCATATTCAACATATTTTTAGAGTCCTCCTAAGTAAAATAAAATGAAAAATATTAGACTACTTAAAAGACGATTTAAGATTATATAACGTAGTTATAATTATTGTTATATTTAGAGCCTGAATTGTTATATTTGAAGTATATGTTTTATAATAAAAAAAGAATCATCAAAATTGGTTAACGTGATTTTCAGTTATTCACCTATTTGTCGCGCATATACATAATGCAAATTTAAGACTTATGTCGTTTTCATATGGATATCATCATTGGAAAAAAATAAAATTAAAAGAGACCCCACGGGAAGCACTACCTTTTAAACAAAAAAAAAAATATCAAAATCGGTCCACCCAGTGGAAAGTTATGAGGTAACAAACATAAAAAATACAGACGAATTGATAACCTCCTCCTTTTTGAAGTCGGTTGAAAAATAGGCGTGTTTTGACCAAAGACGAAAAAACATAATATTAGCCCAACTACGTATAAACTATTCTGCTCTTTAGCAAGATTTCAAATTCACATCGCGTTATCGATTTCATTTCCTACTCACTTTTCTCACTTACTCAAGATATTGAATTTTTTTTTTATATCTTTTCATAAAAACATCCTATCATAAATCGGTTATGATAGGATGTTTTTATAAATATATTCTTTAGATGTTTTAATTATTGTAGTGGATCAACACTGATATTATTTATTCGTGTTCTGCTATTGTTGTTTATAACAATCAATCAACGAATTATTCTTCCTTATATTTAAAATTGTTTGTGTGTTTTCTTATATTCTACTGTATTTTTTTCTTTTTCTTATTTTTATGGTATAGGTTGGCGGTTTTTTTTGTCCCTTGTGCTTGCAGTTACACTGGCTCACTCACCCTTCAAACTGGAACACAACAATACTGAGTACCTACTGTTATTTGGCGCTAGAATAACTGATGAGTGGGTGGTACCTACCCAGACGTACGCCAAAGTAATTTAAATCTTCTTATTTTATTGATATTAATAAGATACGTTGTGATACATGAATACTTTGAAACTTCCGTAACGCTCAGATCGTACTGCAGTCCTCATTTAGTGTAAAGCATTTTGAACATTTTGGCAAAACGTGACTTATATCCATTTGACTTTACTACGATATTAGCAAGCTGTTGCTGGCAGAATGCCATACTTGTATTCGGTACTGGGCTCTAACTACACTCGAAAGGAAGTATTCCTTCACAAAGCTCGACGTTTTTATAAGCGGTAATTCCGTGTCTGTGTCATACATTTATGATGAAGCGTAGGGTTAGTATTCACTATGATGCATTGATTTTAGGAATACAATGCGTATTGTTAGGTTATTATTTCCTGTAACATGATGCCTGTTAAATACCTTATAACAGTAATAAATAAAATTTTAACAAAAAGAAAAACCGACTTCAAACAAAACACTATTTTAAAACAAATAAAAATGCACTAAAAGTAATAAAAATAATTGCATATTAGACATATTTTTGAGAGTCCTCCTTGGTATAATGAAATGAAAAATATTAGACTACTTAAAAGTCGAGTTACGATTATATAACGTAGTTATAGTTATTGTTATATTTGGAGCCGGTGTCAGCCACGGTGTGCCCGTGGCTGACACCGGCTCACCGTCTCAACAATCAAAAGAAAGAAGCGATACGAGCCTCTTGATTGACTCAGTATAATATCGTATAAAAGGTAATTTGTAAGAAACATATTTCTTAAAGTATTCTAGTGTTGTTTTTTTGATAGATATAGTATAGGGTTGGCTGACACCGACTCCAAATATAGCAATAATTATAACTACATTATATAATCGTTAATCGACTTTTAAGTAGTCTAATATTTTTCATTTCATTTTACCAAGGAGGACTCTCAAAAATATGTCTAATATGCAATTATTTTTATTACTTTTTAGTGCATTTTTATTTGTTTTAAAATAGTGTTTTGTTTGAAGTCGGTTTTTCTTTTTGTTAAAATTAATTATTATTAATTTTTTGTTTTTTAGTGAAGCTGATGCAGACTAATATTTTTTTCTTAATATGGATAAATTAAGCGTGCCGTTTATATAAATCAGAAACTACTTCGGGGACAGTTTCAAAAGAAACTTCCGAATAAAGCAAAAATAGACTTAAATACAATTTGTCACATCAATTAATATTGAAATATTTATTCATAATATGAAAGAGATAGAAACTACTGCTACCCTTTTCACTCAAATCACGAGATAACAGATATCTTGTTTTTTTTTAAAAATCGTGCATAGCCGTTTACGACACTTGATTCCCAAACTAACCAAATCTAATAACGCTGACTGTACCACTCTCGAAAGAGCTGTAATCGACCTGAGTAAAAAACTTTGCAAAAGAGCTATTATATGTCGTACATCATATGACATCACATCATATACACAAAATTTGATTAAAGACTGTAAGAAATTCTGCCCCAAATCGCACCCTAACTGTAAGCCGTTTAGGAGTTCCGTCAATACATAGTGTAAAACAAAGTCGCTTTCTCTGTCCCTATATCTTTAAAACTACGCAACGGATTTTGATGCGGTTTTTTTTAATAGATAGTGTAATTCAAGGGGAAGGTTTGTGTATATAATAAATAAACAATATAGTAAAGAAACACTGACAATTTTAGAAGTTTGCAATGTGATGTCGTAAATAAACAAATTCTTTAGTATATTTAGTATCAGTATTGCACCCGTTAGAAGTCGGGGCGGGTCGCTAGTTGATTATAATATTCGATTATGACAATTACATGAACATAACCACGTTGCGGAAGGTGATTCAAATATCCAAGTAACCCATAAATAAAAGATTCGACCGAGTATTGCTAACGTGCTCCTCAGAATTGTTCCGTTCCCACCCGTTCCCTTAATTTGTCATAGATCCTATGCTCAGAACCTTACCAAACTTTCACCAAACTACCCTTAAAGTACATCCTTTATAATAAAAAAAGAATCATCAAAATTGGTTAACGTGATTTTGAGTTATTCACCTATTTGTCACGCATATACATAATGCAAATTTAAGACTTATGTCGTTTTCATACGGATACCATCATCGGAAAAAAATAAAAAAAAAATGGGACCCCACGGGAAGCACTACCTTTCAAACAAAAAAAAATTATCAAAATCGGTCCACCCAGTAAAAAGTTATGAGGTAACAAACATAAAAAAAAAAAAAAAAAAAAAATACAGACGAATTGATAACCTCCTCCTTTTAGAAGTCGGTTGAAAAGGTTTTATATAAGCGAAAGTAGAAGCTCGAATGCTGGTTTGTAGCTTCAGCCTTTTATAAAAAAATAGTATTAATATTGCGATGCAAAAGTTCTTAAGATTTTCAGTATCGGTATTAACAATTTTCAACCGACTTCCAAAAGGAGGAGGTTATCAATTCGTCTGTATTTTTTTTTTTTTTTTTTTTTTTATGTTTGTTACCTCATAACTTTTCACTGGGTGGACCGATTTTGATAATTTTTTTTTGTTTGAAAGGTAGTGCTTCCCGTGGGGTCCCATTTTTTATTTTTTTTTCCGATGATGGTATCCATGTGAAAACGACATAAGTCTTAAATTTGCATTATGTATATGCGCGACAAATAGGTGAATAACTGAAAATCACGTTAACCAATTTTGATAATTCTTTTTTTATTATGAAATATATACTTCAAGGGTAATTTGGTGAAAGTTTGGTAAGGTTTTGAGCACAGGATCCATGACAAAGTAACGGAACGGAAGGGAACGGAACAATTCTGAGGAGCACGTTAGCGATACTCGGTCGAATCTTTTATTTATAGGTTATTTGGATATTTGAGTCACCTTCCGTAATGTGGTTATGTTTATGTAATTTATGTAATTATCATAGTCGAATATTATAATCAACTAGCTACCCACCCCGGCTTCGCACGGGTGCAATACTGATACTAAATATACTACAGAATTTGTTTAGATACGACATCACATCGCAAACTTCTAAAATTATCAGTGTTTCTTTACTATATTGTTCATGTTTTATATACACAAACCTTTCCCTTGAATCACACTATCTTTTAAAAAAAACCGCATCAAAATCCGTTGCGTAGATTTAAAGATATAGGGACAGAGAAAGCGTTTGTTTTATACTATGTAGTGATGGAACTCCTATACGGCTCGCAGTTAGGGTGCGATATGGGGCAGAATTTCTTACTATCTTTAATCAAATTTTGTGTATGTGATGTGATGTCATATGATGTACGAAATATAGTTGGTCTTTTTCAAAGTTTTTTTGCTGAGTTCGATTACAGCTCTTTCGAGGGATCCTTGTAGTTTACGCCGCGTGACGTATTAAATCCGCATTTTCGAAAGTCTATTTTTGCTTTATTCGCAAGTTTCCTTTGAAATTGTCCTCGAAGTAGTTTCTGACTCATATAAACGGAACGCTTAATCTATCCATATTAAAAAAAATTAGTTAGTCAACATCAGCTTCACTTAAAATCAAAAAATAAATAAAATTTTAACAAAAAGAAAAACCGACTTCAAACAAAACACTATTTTAAAACAAATGAATATGCACGAAAAAGTAATAAAAATAATTGCGTATTCAACATATCTTTTAGAGTCTTCCTAAGTTAAATGAAATGAAAAATATTAGACTACTTAAAAGTCGATTAACGATTATATCATGTAGTTATAATTATTGTTATATTTGGAGTCGGTGTCAGCCAATAAAACCCTACAGTATATCTATCGAAAAACAATACGAGAATACTTTGACAAATATGTTTTTTACAAATTACCTTTTACACAATAATATACTGGATCAATCAAGGGGCTCGTATCGCTTCTTTCTTTTGATTGTTGGGGCAAGGGCACCGTGGCTGACACCGGCTCCAAATATACCAATAACTATAACTACATGATATAATCGTTAATCGACTTTTAAGTAGTCTAATATTTTTCATTTCATTTAACTTAGGAAGACTCTAAAAAATATGTTGAATACGCAATTATTTTTATTACTTTTTCGTGCATATTCATTTGTTTTAAAATAGTGTTTTGTTTGAAGTCGGTTTTTCTTTTTGTTAAAATTTTATTTATTTTTATCAAAACTTTTTTTCATGGCCTTTTCCATACGTTTGGTATTTAAAGTTGAATATCTAGTAACGTTTTAATTTCTCGAAAATACTGTAAGTATGTTTTGTAAATGTGTAATAAATTACAATAAAATTTAAAAGATCAAAATGTAAGGTCAACTTTTTTTCATTTTAGTACAAGAAGAACATTTTGGTACATTAGAAATAATAGCGAATGAATGGGGAAAGGCTGTGACGGCGGGTACAATTAATTATTAAGCCTTCTCGACTTCTATATAGCCTTTCATAGGAATTTCGGGGCCATGTTAAGAGGTCCGTTTGAAATGTTATTGAAGTCATACGTTGAGGAAAACTTACATTGTTTTTATGTACACTTAAAAAGGACATAATGTCACTCTAATGGCGTTGGCACAATACCAGAAAAGTACGACAACGCGTGGTCTGTTGATGGGACCGCTGCCTGGCACACTCCTGCCAGTCTCGGACTCAGAATTTCTGAGGATATAAAGCGCAATCAGTAAATTTCAAATTGTAAACATTTTTATAGAATAAGTCTTCACTTAGACCGATTTTAGAAAGGTAATTTATTAATAATTACTCACATATTACTCAAAAGTTATCTTCGTTACTGAACAAAAACTAATTAACCTATTACGTATTAATATTAAAAAGTTTTTAAAATTCTTCAAAGATTTGGCACCGACTTCAAACATCGGATTGGCTATGCTCTTTTCAAAAATTCGGTATAATATACGTTGTAAAACATATGCGTCGAAAACAGAACTCCTGTTTTTGAATCACAACAATAGCGCTATTGTTATAGGAACAATAAAACTGCACAATTGTTTTATTTCATGCTTTATTTATAGTGTTATGTTATTCTGGACTTATTATCGTTTAGATTGGGTTGTATTTAAGGCCTTTCTCTGCCGAACTACATCTACATTTGGTACATCTGGCTTTTTTGGTAATATTTGAAACTATTTTTACCTTTATTTAATTCAAAATTAAATAATTATTACCCACCTTATTAAGCTATAGTTTTTGGCTTAAACAGTCGAATATATATCAATTTAATCGTAAGATAAATACGTAACTGTCAATTTAATTTGGCTATGTACTAAGACTAGAGTTTGATGATGTTAAGCATGTTTCATGTTTCCGTCACGTTTCATTATTTCCGCCAGGGACGAGGACGCCGTCTGTTGATGTAAGCGTGTGCCGTCCGAATTTACGATCGACATCAATATTGCGCGTAGACATTTAATGAAAAGGAAACATTCGTAAATTACAGGTCAGATAATCTTGCAGTGACATGAGAGGGATCGGTCATAGGTGGAAAGTTTAAGGCATCGATTTTTATTCTGTCTACTATTTATTATCTGTACTTGTAAGCACAGATTAAAAATATCTGTGATACGAATAAAAAATAATTAAGATTACTACATTGTTATCCGTTCTTTGTTAATATCAAATCGTCAAAATATTTCAAAGAAAAATACGAGAATACCGAAATAATTTAGATGAAATAATTTTCAGAAAAAGACATGACACAAATCGAAAATTAGCCGAAATGCCTATCGATTTACATCAATCGAATACAAAGTGGCACTAAGAGACGTTTACTGAAAAAATAAACAGAAATCTCTTACAAGCGAAATCGTTTTATAAAATAAGTAACGCCAATAATTCAACACTTCGCTCCTTAGAGAGAGGGAGTGTTCGATGGAGAAAAACGTCCCTAATTCGGTTTGCTTCATCGAAGAATGTAGCCCGAGCCACTTGGTCGGTACGCTGAGTGGATTCAGATATAATATCTATCAATGGATGAAAGTTAAAACCAGACTAGTGCTTTCATAACGTATAAATTCTTAAAGTTATATTTACCGGAACATATATAAAAGCATTTTTAGAATCGAATATTTTATCAGCGGTCTTATTATACGAACCATTGAACTAAAAGACTTATTTTATTAAACTAGTTATTATTTTATCAGATCACATAATCGATATATTGAAGTAATGAACTATTAAAAATTAAGGTATCTCTGTAATTGTGTATGAATAATTCACAGATTTTTGCGTGCGTTGCTTCGGTTGCATTTTCTTTTTTTTCTTTATCTTTAAAATTAGGGTGAGTTGAGTTATGATCGACAATGGGCAAGATCATATCAATCGAATCTCTCACTAAATTTTGAAACTTTTAAATGATAGTTACGACTTTAATAATTGATTGAATCAGCTGGTAAACTGTCGACTCGATCTATACCCAAATTAAACATATAATTTACTATACTTGATATTTGTAAAGCTATTTAATGTGCCACTTTATTCCTTTTGGTCTAGATTATTGTTTTTTTTTACAGCTTTTTATACAGCTGTGAAAGCTGTATATGTTAAAAAAAAACTACTACTACTACTACATTTAAAAAGGCCTAATCTCTAACGTTTACTGTCATTATTAGAATGTCAATATGTTTATTGCACCCAATACATTCTAAACTAGTTTTTAAAAGGCTACACTAACATCCATACCTATATAGAACCACATGCTAAGAAACAATAATCTAAGTTCTTAAGACATAAGGTTTCTTTCAATCATCTCGTTGTAACAAAGAAAACACCATGAAACCTACACAATCGCACTCAAAATAACTGAATGATTTATGTGTCTGTTGTGAAAGAATTAGGTTTACCATTGAATTATTTATTTTGACATTTCTACATAAGGAAGGAACATCGAAAGCATTATCCCAGTTGAACAATGATTACAAGAAATTTCACTTTTATTTTTAAATCAAAATATTTTTGCTGTGAGAATTTAAATTCTACGCTTCACTTGACATTACTAGATTTCACGACATCCTTTACTTTAGCGTTCACACTGAAGGAACCTCACTCGATCGCTAGTTTGCTCTAAAACCGACTCGTAAAAGAAAATACATGTTTTTCTTGCCTTATATCCTCTCCGTACATCTGGCTACCCGTTTAATAGTTGTGAGAGAAACGTGCCTCGAATATTATTCAGTTTTGGGATTATTTTCTGTTTCAGTTAGGCCTGTTACATTGCTAAATTAATACATTTTATGTTAGATGTACGTTTTTGTATTCCCGTTTTTATATATGAAATGTTTATTTATTTTGATAAATAAAGGGTAATTATGGTTTGTTTAGTTATACGTAATAAGTAATTTAAATTAGTCTTGCAGGGAAGAAAAAGTTTGTAGTGAATGCTGAGCAACATCGCCGGTCAAAGTTCAAAGGGGGCCTGAAGCTTTGTTCTCACAAGAAATTAACCGTTTCATTAGTTTTGATTAACTTTGTACTTACGCCATGATTTCAGAACAGTCTTCTATCTATCTTTAATAATAAATTAGATGTTTGTTTTGTTGTGAAATATTGAACAAATTTTTACTTAAAACTTATGTAAGTAGATAAAGTTAGACTAATGACATTTAAAAAACTATTAAACCTATAAACTTGAAATTTGTCTAGTGGGTTTCTTATAGAACGGTTTTTACGAAACTCCACCCTGGAGGGGGTAAAACATAGGTTGGAAATTTGTGTTTAATAAATTTCGCGAGTAAAACCGCAGGTTCGACTAGTGTTATACATATACGTAGAAGTGCCTTACGATTTCGCCTTTGCACAATTTAGATCATTAAAGCGATTTATTTTCTATAAGAGAAAAATGTTGAACGTAAATATTGGTACATACGTTAGATTTATACTTTCCTTGCTTTGTATTGACTTTACATATAATTTATATATTTTGTAAAGTAAACAAATTCTTATTATTCTATTCATAAAAATGTGAATGATTTGCGTCTAGACAAATAAAAACTTTACATATTAAACAAAAAAAGATCGTGTGAATTCGAAACAAACTTCTCTGGATCTGTAACGGTTTGCTGAAACGTTTTCCTTTCATGATAAAAAACCCATTAAAGAGTATAAGAACATTCCATACATATTTATCGACATTGCCTTTTATTTGTTGTGATCACCAAATCAATCACCAATTATTGAAATAATATCTCTGTATAAGTGTCTGAAATATAAAAGTAAACTATAAATAACATTTGAAGATGGAATTATATGTATTTGGTTTAATACACTTGTACTTTTAAATTCTACTTTTTATATATAATAAAACATTTTATCAGTTTCGTTATGATATGTAAAAAAAAAATTGAAATCGTTTATAAAAAATACATTGGTAAAAAAGGCATATTATTCGATACAAGATTTTATAGATGATAAAAAAGCGTGGTGTTAATATCTGTTGACTTCCAAGCAGAATATATTAATTTAAATAATTGTATTTAACTAACTTGACTTTGTATATTTTAAATTTTGAAAAAGAGTAACTACTGAGTTTATCGCCTAATCTACTTTCCAAACCGATGGTAACTTCACTTAATTGTATAATGACGATTACTTGAACGAAGTTTATTTTGATTATATATTATTTATTTATTTAGATTATATATTTGAAGTAGATTCTACCGAGAAGAACCGGCAAGAAACTCAGTAGTTACTCTTTTTGGACATTTAAAATATACAAAGTCATGTTAGTTAATACAATTATTAAAATTAATATATTCTGCCTGGACGTCAACAGGTATTAATTCCACGCTTTTTTATCACCTACAAAATCTTGTATCGAACAGTATGCCTTTTTTACCAATGTATTTTTTATAAACGATTTGAATTTACGAAACGGCAAAGTTAAAAATTAAAAAAAGAGCATTATTAGATAAGTATATTTTATGTATTAGGTTGGGGAAAAAGTCTTTTCGCATATAGTATGTATGAACTTGTAATAAAATCTCTTTGGCTATACCATTTGTATCTGGCTGGTTTTGGTATCATTAAAAAGTTTTAATTTTAAAGAAGGCACTTCCAAATTCAAATTAGGAATTTGTGTGATTTTCATTTGTTTTTGTTGTTGTTAAAATGAGTGAATCTAAAGAAGAAATTCGATACATTTTAAAATTTTACTATAAAAAAGGTAAAAATGCAACTCAAGCCGCGAAAAAAATTTGTGATGTTTATGGACCTAATGCAGTATCTGTGAGAGTAGCGCAAGTTTGGTTTAAGCATTTTCAAGCCGGAAATTTTGATATCAAAGATGCATCTCGCTCTGGTCGCCCTGTTACGGACAAAATTGATGCCATTTTTGAAAAAGTGGAGCAAGATCGGCATATTAGTAGTTACGATGTAGCTGAAGAACTGGCAATTGACCACAAAACGGTTTTGACTCATTTGAATAAAGCTGGGTACACAAAAAAGCTCGATATATGGGTGCCTCATGAACTCACTGAAAGAAACCTAATGAACCGTGTACTCATTTGTGATTCTTTATTACGACGTAATGAAAACGAACCATTTTTGAAGAAGCTGATAACTGGTGATGAAAAGTGGATCACATACGACAAGAACGTGCGAAAAAGATCGTGGTTAAAGGCCGGTCAAGCTTCACAGACTGGCAAAACCCGGATTAACTCGCAACAAGGTAATGCTGTGTGTATGGTGGGATTGGAAGGGCATCATTCATTATGGGCTGTTACCGCCCGGCAGGACCATCGATTCAGAACTGTATTGCGAACAATTGATGAGATTGAAGCAAGAAATTGAGAGAAAGCGGCCAGAATTGATCAACAGAAGGGGTGTGGTTTTTCACCATGACAACGCTAGACCTCACACATCTTTAGCCACTCAACAAAAATTACGAGAGTTTGGCTGGGAGGTATTAATGCATCCGCCGTATAGTCCTGACCTTGCACCTTCAGATTTTCATCTGTTTCGGTCTCTGCAGAATTCCTTAGGCAGTGTCAGGTTAACATTACGAGAGAACTGCCAAAACCACTTGTCGCAGTTTTTCGATCAGAAGCCCCAAAATTTTTACAGCAATGGGATCATGTCACTACCAACAAGATGACAAAAAGTTATGGAACAAAATGGCACCTACATACTTTAGTCAAATGTAAATAAACTATAAAAAAAACTTTTTGAATTTTCATATAAAATACGAAGAAACTTTTTCCCCAACCTATTATTACAAAAGATAAACTCATTTTGCCGGATACTCAAATGGTTAAGAAATATATTTTAAATTGTTACATTCGTCACTGGTTGGATTTCTATTTATTCATCTGAGTGGATATGACGAATTATTCCACCGCAAAAAATGTTGTACCAGAAGGAAAAAAAGAAATATCATTTTAGATCCATTGGAAAGGTTAAATGTGATCATTGTCCTTTTAATAGGAAGAATTGCTCGGTTGTATTTTAATAAATAACCGGATAAGCCAATAGGTTATACTTCCGGTTCTTGTTACGCAAATAGGCTAATATGAATAAAACTGGAAAACAGAATCGGTGAGGTGAAGTTCAGAGCAGGTGCGAGGCTTTATTCTCATGAGAAATTAACTGTTCCATTAGTTTTAATTCACTCGACGCCCGCTCGGTTCATTATTTTCGTTATCTGCAAAAATGTGTTGCTTACTTCAGAAAATATAGCGCGCCAGTCGATGTTTTTATCGTCGAAATAAATAAATTCAATGTTCCCCGTCGACTGCTTATTACACGCATTTAAAATATTAACACAATATATCGTGATTCAAAAACCCAAGATGGCCCCGTGTGTAAAAGAAGATTGAGACCAAGAACCCGGGCACTGATTTTTCAGGCGTATTTGTGTCTCGAGCTCGACAATGAAGAAAATCAGAACACACACCAAAAAAAAAGAGTCAGATGTAATTCTGCTACAAGCACGTATCCACTTATTTTAGCTCTAGAAGAGAGGATGCTAAAGCCCAACGCTGGGATATTAGCTGACTTTTGTGTAGTTGGGTTTTTACGTGTGACTAATTTGTAAAAAAAAAAATTGTAGATTTTATCGGTAATGCCCGATGGATCGAATTGTCATGTGTGGTTCTGCCTTTAATTTGGGACTTTAATATTTAAACCGACCCGCAACAATACAACTTTGTGCTGTTTGACGGAAGAATAATTGATTGATACGTTTGTATGACTGCTCCAAACTTGCACAATGACAAAAAATATGATAGATTTATATGCATTCATATTTATTACGATTATCTTGCCCAGATAATTATACAAATAATTGTCTGGAACGCTATCAAAATTTGCTGAACTCTTATTGTTGCTGAAGTATTTTTATTTTCTTATGCGTATTTACCTACAAGCTGGTTTCAAACGTGTAATTATTGTGAACAATACTCTCCTTCATAAATTCATTTCGTGTATAATGTTTTGTTTTAAACTCCTCTTGGGACACACATTTGCTTGTACAGTTACATACTTTGTAATATTAAGCATATCTCAACTCGGATAATGGAAACTCAGCATAAGAATTACTTAGCGAAATTAATCGTAATAGCATCTCTTCTTATATTTATGAATTAATGTCACATTATACTAATATACATTTTTCTTTGATTCATCGCCTAACATGTACGGTTGCAAAATGGGCGCAGGTTTGAATTTCAGATAAGCTTAATAAATTAAATTAGGTTTATCCTTCAGAAAATTACATTAAGGAATTTGTAATAAGCCAAACTGCACCTGGTGTCTACCAGTAATGTTAGATCTGTATAGAGATAGATATATTGAAATATTAAATAAACTTGTGTAATTTCAGTAGTTCGGGATGGCCAAAATAATATTTTCGTTTTACAATGATGCTTCAATCTCTCTATCTTTTGTTAGAATGTCCGCTATCGTCCCATTGTTTAATAATGACAGTTCAATCATATTTAAAATAAGAAATAGTGTTACATGCCAGTATTAAATGCTATACCATATAAAATAATATTAATTACAGTTTTACAAATTATTGATCAATTAATTACAATAATAATTGTATTTAATAAAGTAAATTCAATAGCTCCTGCTATATTAATAATATGCAATAATAATGTGATATAAATCATGCTATAGAATCAAATATCATAACACCGTATTGAAGGCTAAGGTTACTCTCGTAACACTTGTTTTTTTTGCAATCATCCACTCGCATTATTATGCATTGGTAAGGAATTAAGATATAGAATAATAATAAACAACGCTGCTTTTAATTATGAAGTACTTATATCTAATTCGTATAACATAGCGTTCAAAAACATGTTCCTTTGATTATAATTGTATTTTATCCCTTTGAGTACATATTTGTTTTAATAAATATTTTTGTTTTTTCATTAATTAATAATCACCAGTAAAAGCAAATATTTTGTCTTATGTAGGAGAACAGAAATGAATTCGAAACATGTGAAACACCGCTAACATGGACATGAAGCACGTCCCGTTTGGTCCCGTCCCGTCCCAAAACAAATCGCCCAAACAACTTAATTGCAGTCAATTCAACTCTATATTTTGTGGTACAATCTGTACTATATTTATCATCATTACAAACTACAAATAAAAAAGTAAAAAAAAGTAAAGTAACAGCCTGTAAATTACCCACTGCTGGGCTAAGGCCTCCTCTTCCATTAAGGCGAGGGCTTGGAACATATTACACCACGCTGTTCCGATGCGGGTTGGTGGAATGCACATGTGGCAGAATTTCGATGAAATTAGACATATGCAGGTTTCCTCACGATGTTTTCCTTCACCGCCGAACACGAGATGAATTATAAACACCATATATATATATATATATATATATATATATATATATATATATATAGTGGTGCTTGCCTGGGTTTGAACCCGCAATCATCGGTTAAGATGCACGCGTTCTAACCACTGGGCCATCTAAGCTCTGAGCTTAGACAAATATATATATTATTAAAATGTTTACTGCGTGTAAAATCTGATATTGATCTTTGAGTCAAGTGTTTATTTATTGTATTAGGAAACATGCATTTAAGAGTATTAAAGGTACCACGTATGCTGTTCATACAAACTCAAATTAAAAAATTAAATTAATAACTGTGATGATGATAGGGCTTCGTCTCATTTTATCTTACACTCATTAATGGGGCGAGATGCATCTTAACAGATGATTATTTGGTCAAACCCAGGCAGGCACTACTGAATTTTCGTGTGTTTAACTTGTGTTTATAATAATTCATGTCGTGCTCGGTGGTGAAGGAAAACATCAACCCATCAATTGGAACAGCGTGGTGGAGTATAATACTTTAAACCTTCTCCTCAAAGGGAGAGGAGGCCATTTTATTGAGCCAGTTAATTGTATACAACCTTAGTGCCTATTGTTTGTATATTGCATGGGATATTGGCATGGTTGATATTCACAATAAGTGGTGGTGCTCACTTACCATTGAGTGTTCTACCCAGTGCTTCCAAAATATGATTATCTGCCTTAATATTATATAAAAAAATATTTTATTATTATAAAGTCTACTCATCAAAGTTAACAAACTTTCATTGTTAATTGTATAGTTTACATTTTAAAACATTAATTACTATTTAACGCTTTATCAAAACAAAGTCGCTTACCACTGTCTGTCCCTATATGTGCTTATATATTTAAAATTACGCAACGGATTTTTATGCGGTTTTTGAATAGATAGACTGATTTGAGAGGAAGGTTTTTCTATGTAATACATGGACAATTTAGTAACGAAACACTGATAATTATAGAGGTTTCTACTGTGATGTCATTTCATTGCCATCCGTGCGAAGCCGGGGCGGGTTACTTGTTAAAATATAATTTCGTTTTTCTTGAGTGACAAGCTCGATAACTCTGAAGAAATAGCGCTGTATTTAACGCTGTAAAATTAATTCACACATCTACAAGCTTAGTGGGAGAGTTTATCGGCTATTCAACCGCCTTGCAATATATTATACTACCTAGTAGGTGTTACCCGATGCTCACGGCCTGTACTGCTCCGTACAGCTATCTTCTCTTTTTATTCTCAATCCTGATTAATTGTTGGAATCCAACATGTAGGTTTCGTCTTGCGTCTTTTCCAACCGCAGATAAACGATGCACTTGAAAATACCTATTTACCAAGATTTAAATCCACGAGTTTGTATAAAGTATTTCTATTCTCGAGATAATTCAAATTCCAATTAAATAAAAAAAAAATACGAAAAGTCTCTCTGACTAATAAATACAAGGAGTATTTATTCTTCCTAGTCAATAACAAGAAATGTTTATTTCTCATTAAAAATACTGGCTGGTAATTGTTACATATAGGTTGATATACGTAAATCCCTGCTATGTTTACGAGTAGCCGACAATATTGCGGGGGCATTTAATGAAAAGGTTTGTTCAAATTAGACAAACCAGAAAAAAGTGGGGCAAATTTAACATTTGGACTTTATTAAATATTTCTTCGTATCACAAAATTGAATTAAAGTACTACTGTTGAAGTACTTTCTACTATATAATAAAGATAAAAGAAAATTAAACTGACTTCAAACTTATAAACGGTTAGTGTAAATAAAAAAATATATATCTTTGAAACTACTAGACCGATTTTAATTAAGCTTGCACTGTTACCTAAGTTGAAGTATACCTGACTTAGATTCAAAATAATCATCTGAAAACGCCTTTTAGTTTTCAAAAAAATCATGGAGAAACATACATACAACACACACATTTACGAAATTACGCACACCTGCTTGACTAAATAGATCCTCATACTCAAATATAATGAAATTTTAACAATGTTATATACACACGTGTCGAACTGATAACTACCTTGATAAACATGCAAATCTAAGTAAAACTTTATCCAATTTATTGTCGTAATTATTTTGTATAATTTATATAATTAAATAATAATGTACATTAACGGAAGTAAAGTCATGAAATTCTAAAACTGATAATGCAAGCATTGTTGAGTTGGAAGTAAGATGAATAGAGTGTTTTATTCATATTATACTTCTCGGGTTAGTTAAGTTAACTGATAGCATACACTTGTCTGTGTCACATTTGGAGAGCGAGATTTCTAGCTGCTATTGTGCATACAAAGCTATGTAAATTGCTGTAAAGGGTTTTGCTTTCCGATGCACTGGGAGTTAAATGTACCATACCATACATAATACTCGTATATGTAAATCATGAGAATATATATTTCAACTAACTAAGAGAGATGCTAAATAAATGCAAAGCTACTTTGTAACTGTTTGATAATGTTTTTGTAATGAAATATATGAACAAGGGAATGAAATTAATACCGAAATGTTTTTATAAGTTATATATTTTAATGTATGGTTAATAAAATAAAAAAAGTGGATGTCACAGATGCCCGAAAATTGTGCAACATTGCATTGCAAATTCATATTTAATTAAATATTTTATAATTAGAGAAACAATATATAAATAATAAAAAAAGTATCGTTAACAGAATAGTTATGCTTGCGCTGCGTCTGGATTTGTTGCAAAAGTAAAAAATGTTATTCGTCTGAAATACAACATGTAAACTAGTCATGTGTGCGTTAAAACACACATGTATACTCTATATTCCAAATGCCATTGCCCAATGGGGCAGTCATCGACATACGACACAGAAAATGGTTTCACGTGCTATCTGAGACAATGTAGTAATAAAATAAAACTACAAATTTTCTGCCACTGAGAATATCTCCGAACTATGAATCAAAAATCAAAATCAAAATAAACTTTATTCAAGTAGGCTTTTACAAGCACTTTTAAATCGTCATTTAACAAGACAAGCAACTCAGTAGTTACTCTTTTTTAACATTTAAAAAATACAAAGTCATGTTAATTAAATACAATTATTTAAATTAATATATCCTGCTTGGAAGTCGTCAAGAATAAATCTGTCAAACATAAATATGAATCAAAGAATATTATGAGTTATTTTGGTATTAAAATAGTTGAATATTATATCTATGTAATTGTTATAAAGAATTAAAGAAATACATTTGGTCCAATAAAAAGTTATAAAACCTGTATATGTTATAAGAATAGCAATTTCCTTCATACTACCTTATGCATTATCAAGTACATTTTCTTTGCTTGAGGTTGCCTTTCCGATTACTGTATTGATATTCTGAACACGACTGCACCTCGTTTTAATAGTGAACATAATATAACCCGAAGCAACCGTTGCTTGTAAATTCCTTGAAAATAGTCATCTTTGGAATATTAATGTTGCAGGTATTTTAAAATTATGGTTTTAATTAAACGGAAATTTACATCACGTCACCAATTTAAAGTCACTCAGCGGGCTATTGAAAGGTTATCCGACAAAAAACTAAAGTCGACATAGATCAGAAGATTAGCCAGATGAATTGGCAGTGGGCCGGTCACATCTGTAGAAGAACTGATAGCCGTTGGGACAATAAGGTTCTAAAGTCGAGACCGCGAATTGGCAAGCGCAGTATAAGACGCCCTGTGGCGCGGTGAAGCGATGTTGTATGGAAGGTGGCCGGAAGAAGGTGGATGTGAAGGGTCGAAGATCGGGCTCAGTGCCGTGCCTTGGAGGCAGCCTCCGACCAGCGGTGGAATAATAAAGGCGGATCACGATGATAATGATGATACCTATGCGTTAAGAATTTCTTTCAATTAAAATTGAATCGAAACACTGATAATAATGGCTGGTGAATATCTCACTTCTAAGCTTAGGTCTCCTCACCAACTCACCAAAAATATCTATATTTACGAGTTTTTATATCAAAGCACTAAAAGTATATAAAATATTAAACAAAACTAAAATTAAAGTACATAAAGCTATAGAGATACACTAACAAAAAAATAAAACAATTTACAAACTATACTCCAAAATATTTCGTAATTCGTGTCAACACTCGAGCCGTTAAAATAACTTTTGGATTTAAAAATAAAGTTAGATTATTCATACCTTGAAAATAACAATAGATTTTTATAGAACGGAATATTCGGTTAACGAAATTTGCAATTCTCGTAAGGGCTGTAAATAATGGAATGCGTCCAAAAATGAAAAACGAAAATGCAAAAGACTAAATAATGCCGTTCGACTTATTTTCGTGTAATATTTTCCACGCATGTAAATATACGGAGTGAAATTAACGTATTCCGTCGTGTAATATGTTAATTCGCAGGAAGGTTTCGCGTCGTTCACAAAACACAAAACAACTCTTGTTCGTGTAGGCTGAATGAAAAATGCGTTCCGTGACCATCGTAGCTTATTTAAAAAAAACAACATTATTTATTACCCTTATTAAAATGTTGTATAAATAAGCTACTTAAGAGGGAGTTTTAATATTTAGTATCACATTATGTTATTTTTACAATTCATATAATTATTTAAAAAGGAAATACCCTTCTATATTTATAATTATACTTAATGATGATAATGAACGTACAAAATGATGATTTTCGTATGTTTCAAATAAGTTTTGTGGTTGAGTAAAGAATAAGTTAGAATTAATATCTTCAGCTTAAACCTGTTACTTCCGATGAGGGGTTCCTCGCAGGTCCTGCCCTTAAAGAAGTTTTTTTTTATTAATTTGTTAAAACAAAAGCCCATAAAAGTTCCGATTGGTAAAATAAATTTATGTTCAAAATTAGTTCGATTCATTGCTCCGAGTTAGAAGGGCAATAAACAAACAAACTCTCCCCTTATAACACTAGTAAGGATTGCCTTATATTAAGCCTTAAATATAAAAAAATATATCGCGATATATCGCAGATTTACTTGTAATCAAAAATAATAACGTGACTATAGCTCTTCGAGTAGATTTATGATGATAAAATAGCACAGGATACACAGAAAGTAAATAATATTATTCATAACATAAGCTGAGACGTAGATCTCAATGAATTATGTAAGCAGACCTATGTAGTATGGATTTTATAGTACATGTGTCTATTTATTTGCCAAATATGCTGGCGGTCTGGTTAAGGTTCTTTAAAGTATTGGATTTAGATTATAATGATACAACATATAATTTGTCTGAATGTACGCTTCAAATAAAAATATGCAATAGGTACAATGAAATTGAGATGTGACCATGTTCACGGATATGGCTCAAAAGAAAAAATGGTCTCCAAAATCTGACTATAAATAAAAATTACACTGATATTGTGTACATAATATAATTCTATCTGCCGAGGAGAATAACCTTGTTTTGAAAGTCGGTTAATAAAGAACGACAATAAATGATTAAATATCAATACTTCGCACGGGTGCAATACTAATACTTAATATGCTACAGAAATTATATACTTACGACATGACATTGGAAACTCCTAAAATTATCCGTGTTTCTTTGCTATATTGTCAATCTATCTATTAAAAAAACCGCATCAAAATCTTTGCATATAAAGCAGTAAACGACTTTGTTTTATACTATGAAATAATAATACTAATGATGATAATGATGGTGATTCACGAATTAAACAGTTGACTGTAGTATTTTAATTTCATAATTTTATATTTATCAAATGCTTACGTAGCGCTTAAAACCTTGTTTGTAAGATAAATTAGTGAAATCGGGAGCTTTCTCACCGCGGTTCCATCCAATGTGCACTGAATTTCGTGAAATTCATTTTCACCGCATTAACAACAAAGGGGACGAGGTGTCGGCTCGTGAAGCCTCTCTTGTGAGTTATCAGTGACTTCACTTAACATAATTTACAAACACTTAAAAGGCGAAAATCGTGATGAAGACAAGCAATTTTATACGCGTGTTTTGTTAAAATAAATGTTTATTGTAAACATGCTAATCCTATATTGTTTATATTCACAATATACAATTTGCATTTTAAATTAAATTGTTGCTATAACTTACCTTCAATTATTTATAATAAATGTACTATTACAAGTATTTTGACGTATATAGCTGTAAATAAAAATAACGAAAATACTGTTACATGTGGGATTGGGTGGTCTCTAATATTCATTAAGAATAACGAAAAAACAATCACTGAAAAGAAAGGTAAACATCATGATTAAGTATCAGTACAAAAACAATTCCATTTAACTAATCCTTAAAGGTTATAGGTTTACTTGGTGGTAGGGCTTTGTGCAAGCCCGTCTGGGTAGGTACCACACACTCATCAATTCTACCGCCAAATAACAGTACTCAGTATTGTTGTGTTCCGGTTTGAAGGGTGAGTGAGCCAGTGTAACTACAGGCACAAGGGACATAACATCTTAGTTCCCAAGGTTGGTGGCACATTAACGATGGAAGGAATAGTTAATATTTCTTACAGCGTTAATGTCTATGGGTGATGGTATCCACTTACCATCAGGTGGCCCACAAGCTCGTCCGCCAACCTACACCATAAAAAAAATGTATATAAAGTGTTTACTATTTCAAAAAAAGCTATATTAACATGATTTATTGTTTCATTTAAAATAGCTCCTTTTCCTTCTTTATACAGAGGTTATCTTCGATAGTAATGTTGTATTCAAAAACTCATGTAAATATGTACGAGTACATACGAAGAAGATTAGCCGTACCTAATGAGTATGTCCGATACAGTACGCCTATTTGCAAGTGACATTTCTATTAGCATACAATTTCCTGAATTTTGTACGGGAACTTTTTTACGTGAATTCATTGTAAGGTTACGTTTAAAAACATTTATATTTCACCAAATAATCATTCTTAACAATAAACATTAAATTGCAATTTTAGTCGATATTAACTTCGTTTGGCTAATTATATTAATTAGTTATTGTCATCAAGTTATTTTTTGACTAAAACATGAATATGTGTCATAATTCTACAATATGAGCAACAAAATCATCTACTCATATTATTTTAAAAACAATGAAATTCAACGAACAAAACCGATCGATCTAACGCGCCAATTTTTTTCATTTTCTCAGGAAATTTTGATAATCCAATTTTAAGGCTAAATAAGGATGGAACGTTTGTGTAAATTCGTTACATGTGATGGTAGATTTATGGAAATCAGTATTTAGATTTCTGTTAATGATTTAACTATAATTTAATTAAGATTTTTTTTTTAAATTCATCACTTAAGGGCATGAAATTTGAGAAATTTTAAATTAGTACGGTTACGCAATTATGCAAAAAAAACTTCACTTTAGAAAATTTGTTAGATTTCTTAATAATGATAAACAAAGAAAGTAAATTCCACGGTACGACACACTCTTGTTGAGTGTACCTTTTGGAGGACCCAGTACATTTCCCTGATCGCCATTATTGAAGAGGTGATAGACGAAGTTGGTCTTCTTCTGTGAAAACGCTATTTCACAGAACAAAGCCGTGTAGTGGAGGAGATTGCCTTCCTTGACTTGTTCCTGAGAAGAATACCGGGGAGAAGACGCCAGCGCTACGCGAGAGTATCGCAGGGACTAGATTTGTATTCCTCTGGCTTAGAGGGCAGCATAAGCGATCTACCGTCGGAGCGTCGCGGTTCTATACACAAGGGATCCCGTGACGCTCTTCGAATGGACGGAGAGTATATAGCTGGTATATTGCGGTACTCTGTTACCGGTGAGACATTCTCCCACGCTTCATGCGGAGGAAACGCGTAAATGCAATTTTCTAGCGGATACATAAAGAAAAGACTGTACATTCCTTATATATTGACCCCGCGCTTGAACACAAAATAGTTCACTTACACTGTTAGTGCTTGGTTCAAATCATATAACAGAATTTCTATTACTTGAAATTCTATTTCTTGACTCTGATATATATTCTGGTGCAATTGGGTATTCTGGTAATTATTAAGACTAGCTGCCAAATAAAGCTTGTTATTGTTTTTTAAAGAAATTATGACAACCTTTAATTTTGTTGTGTGTAAATGTGTTTCGCAGATAATTGCGTTACATAGTATAAAACAAGGTCGCTTACCACTGTCTGTCATTATGTGTGCTTAGATCTTTAAAATTACGTACCCTTTTTTTAAATAGAGGAAGTTTTTTGAATATAATACATGGACAATATAGTAAAGAAACACTGACAATTTTAGAAGTTTGTAATGCGATATCGTAAATAAACAAGTTCTGTAGTACATTTAGTATCTAGAATTCAAACGTGCGAAGCCAGGGCGGGTTGCTAATAACAGTTAAAGTATAAGTTATTTCAATAATTACAATAATATATTACGTAGAGTACAATTTTAAGTACACAAGTGATTATTTTTTTCTTCACAGATTTTGATAGTTTTTTTTTAAGTTCATGCGAAGGTAGGAAATTATGTTAATAAGGAAGAGGTCGGGCATTTTAGTCTAATGGCTGTTCCGTGAAAGTGCTCTCGTCGTTGTTGTATTTTTAAGGAAATTTTATAAAATACAAAACACTTTAATCAATTAATATAACGTTTAATTTTTTTCCCAAAAGAATTTGATTTACAGCTTTTTTGTACATCAAAAGAGTTAAATCAAAATACAAAAGATAGTCTGCATACTTATTACGTGCTGCACACAATTATAAAAAAAATGTAATTAGTATACGGCAATGATGTTCTAGTAAACAGATATGTTATTAACGCGCAAAAAGTGAAGACTAGAAAACATCCTAATTGGGACGTTTGCCTTTAGTCGTTTTACGTAGTAATACGTTATAAAACATGATAATTACGTAGTAATACGTTTTGCGTAATTAAAACATCTAGTTATCCCTTTTACTTATTGTTTTTATCAAGCTATCCTTTTTACTTGTAACGAAATGTAAAATAAACGGTCCCCGGCGCGGCACACTTTTTTCTGTTGTTTAGTATGGTGGGATATTCTAATAAACAGGTATGTTATATACCTGTTTATTAGAATATCATTGGTATACGGCATATGAATACGGTGTTTTTGAATAGAAACTCTTATGTTTCAATTTGTAACCTTTGCGTCACAACTTTCAGATTTGTGTTTTATAAATTATAGTTCCTTATCAGAAAACTTTTTTATCTATTTTTATAATAGATGGATAGAGATAGACATGTATAATATTGTTTTTGATACAAACTTGATATACACGGAGTTACATATGAATTATGTTGATCTAATTAAGTTTTAAGGTTTAACATATGATAACGAACATTAAATAGGACCACATAATTAATGTAACTCGGAACCCTTTGGGGACCGCAAATAGTTAAACAATAGGTTTATACGATACGGATTCCAGTACAGAATTAAATTAGATACACAATGCTCTAATATACTGATATTTGATTTTGTTGAAATTAAAAGGAAGGCATATATTAGTATAAAAATTCACAAGTCATTATAAGTGGCAAAAATGCTGGCAACATTTTGAATACAGAACTACAATCAGCGGGATTTATTTTTGTTAAATTTTTATTAATATTATTCGTTTTTGAAAAAGCCTCGAGGTGATCGCTTCATTTCCAGGGTCATGCCTTGGGAATGAAGCTATTGAGTCGTTGATGACCTTTAACACTTTTAAAGATTAACGACGACCTCTGTGGTCGAGTAGTGTGTACACGGTTTTTATGGGTACGCCACTTCGAGGTACCGGGTTCGGTTCCCGGCCGAGTTGTTGTAGAAAAAGTTCATTAGTTTTCTTCGTTGTCTTGGGTCTGGGTGTTTGTGATACCGTTATGCTACTTCCATTATCTGCTACTTCCATTGGGATCAGAGTAATGTATGTGGTGTTGTCCAAGATTATTATTATAAAAAAATAATTAAAAACTTAACAACTCATATAATTTAATTTACACTTTTCAGTATTTACTTATTTCGTTCACACATATTCTCATATATAAAGATAGATTTATCGGTTGCAAAAAATATGAAAAAGCATTTCAGTATCACATTTTATGATCTTCAGTGCTATTCTGTGAGAACTCACTATCGTACTCGAACTCGTATTTCAGTCGCGAAATGTTGAAAACTTACGGTGATACGCCATTTTCTGACATTTCACGATCGCTTTTCGTGGTGAAATTTGAATTTGTTCTTGCACTAGCTGCATTGAAGTGTTTTCTGAAAGAATTTACTTGGTATCTAAGTCGTAAAATGTTTACAATTTATTTGTTAGCATTATACGCGATTTTGATATTTGTTTTGTTATTATTGAAGCATTAGAACACGTGCTTCTTAACCGATGATTGCGGGTTCAAACCCAAACAAGCACTACTGAATAATCACGTGTTTAATTTGTGTTTATAATTCATCTCCTGCTCGGCGGTGAAGGAAAACATCGCGAGACAACCTGCATGTGTCTAATTTCATAAACATTTAGCTACATGTGTATTTCACCAACCCGCATTGGAACAGTATGGTAGAATATGTTCCTAACCTTCTTCTCGAAAGGAGAGGAGGCCCAGCAATGGGAAATTTACAGGCTGTTGTTGTTTTATACTTCTTTAGTGCGTTTTAAAAGATGATAGCTTTAAAAACAATGCTTATTTTTACAGACAAAATAAATCGCTTAAAGTAGCATCATCGTAAGAAAATTTCGATAAGAAATGACCTTAGTATCAATTACTTTGAAGAAAGTGCGGTCAACATCAAAACAAATACTTAGTAGGAGTCTCTATTTAAAATTGTAAGCTTGTTACGGAGCGATCAGTTACGCTATCTAAACTCTCTTAATTGGCTACAACATGGCCGAGAATTTCCGAAAATTTGTACCAAAACAGTCTTTGTTGCTAACAATAACAGGGCCTGTTAGAAAACGATCGGAAACCCGATTACGAAGTAGCTGTATGAATATTCATTGTCCAGATGTTCAAATCCGAATAGAGCTATCGGAGTATCGCCCAAGTGGGTCGAATGCGTGCCTACCTGGTCATATTGATTTATTGAAATATTATTTTGAAATTCTATCAACTACTATTGTTTCAATGTTAACATTTAAATTTAGTTTTGTCTTCAATTGTTTTGAACGATAACAAATTTAAATAATGAAATGATTTCATGAACATTTTATCTTACTTACTTTAATCAAGTTATTACTAAAAAAATTATATCAACATAACAAAAAAGCTTGGAGTTTGTGATTTGTTGATTGAAAATTGGAAATGAATAATTATATTATACACTATGTTAATTAATGGAAAAGAATTAATTTAAAGTTTCATACTGGTTTCTCTCGGTAGAATCTATATTCAGAACCGGTGGCTTTTCATTTTATTTCAATATTGTGAAGAATTACAATTGATCCAAAGATACGATTGAGATAATTAGCATTTTATATAAGAACGAATGTGATCTGATTGATTTGTGTTTATAATTCATCTCGTGCTCGGCGGTGAAGGAAGACATCGTGAGGAAACCTGCATGTGTCTAATTTCATCGAAATTCGGCCACATGTCCTTTACACCATATACAATGCAGGTTCATTGGAACAGCGTGGTGGAATATGTTCCAAACCCTTTCCTTAATAGACGAGGAGGCCTTATCCCAGCAGTGGGAAATTTACAAGCTGTTATTTTACTTTACTTTACTGTATGAACGAAAATAAATAGTATGTTATTCTAGATGTTTCTAGAGAAATTTCGAACATATAGAAATAAATAATAAAGATTATCAATACAGGGTTTTAGTTAACTTATTAAAGATTTTTATTAATCAAAATATCAGTAGATTCAGGCAAATATTCTCAGTTTAAAATATGACTGGAATTGGTGTGGACGATCGATATTTTTACATTAAATTTGCGTTAATGGGGGTCTTATTACAAATTCAGTATCGCTCTAATTGGCAACATCTAACTGCTAGGCTGTGGAATAATTACTTTTATAAAGGAGCGAAGAGTTTCATAATGGCTGCAATTACGGGGTTTGCGGCGTTTTGTTCTAGAACGGGGCGGACGTGTCGCGTGTACAAATCATTTCGCCACGAAAATGACTGTAACGTTTATGAAGAACGAAAAATTGACTAATTCTTTCTTATTAATTTTGCTTATATATATATAGTATGGGGGAATAATCTCAGTTTAATAGAGTATTTCTTCGATTTTCAGTGTTCAATAGACAATTCGTGTTTGCGACACATACAATGCTGTGGAAAGATTAAGTCAATTTTTTGTCATAATTTGTCTCGTTAGTGGTGTATCGGTGATGTAAGAAATGGCTAATATTTCTTTCATCACCAATGTTTGGTGGTGACCATTTACCATCATGTGGCTATTTACTTAGCCAATTCGGCCTTACCTAGCCGGCAACATAGACGAGCTTTAGTGTTTTAAAAATGACATAATGAAGTAGAAATACAACGTTCAAAATACGCAAATATGTATTTCTTAAATCTATATTAATTAATATTATAAACTTGAAAGTTACCCTGTTTGTCTGTAGCTCTTTCACGACCAAACAGCTAAACCGATTTTTATGAAATTTAGTATGAAGCAAACTTGTATTCCAAGAAAGGGCACAGGGTATTTATTTGCCTAACATTTGACAATCAAAATCCTCAAACGCGGGCGAAGCCGCGGGCGACAGCTAGTTAACAATAAATTATTATAAAGATATATAATTTCGAAATTCGAACACTAGAATATGTAAATTTGATGTAGATTCAAAAGCTTGAACTAACAGGATATTACATTGTTTGTATCAAGATCATCCTTATTCATATTTGTATGTTAATGTTGCAGGGGACAAACGTGATATAGTATTGTTTGCTGTCGACTTCTCTTTATTTTATAAAAATTAATAGCAAACAGTTGCAATATGATGTTATAAACAATGCTAACTTATTGCTTTAGTTTAAATAATGTAAATTAAACAATAAAATTACATACATACAAACAACAAATTATATGATACATATTAAATTTACGAAACTACTTTTAAAAATGACTAGTTGCGCAATATAAGCATCTGTAAATCTAGGTACTAGAGAATCATACAGGTAAAGATAATTTACTCCTTATTACATCATCTATTTGCTAGTAAAAGTCCCGTCTAAATTGGTCCAGCCGTTTCGGATTCAGTATAACAAACAGACAGAGACACATACATTTTGTGTTTTATTATTTGTATAGATGTACGGAAAAGTATTAATGACTTTGTGAGAATGAGATATTCATAACATTGATACAAGGAGCAAATACAAACGAATTGCTTTTGTTACTTGCATGCATAGAGTCAGTAAAACATTTGAGGGGAAATGGACGGTTTACAAAACAAATTCGAATTCGTGTAAATTCTCAAATTAAAAAAAGAAATATAAAGGAACGATAATTGTTTAGTTTAAAAGATTTTTTATATTATAGTAGTAGTGTGAAACGAGTGCCCTTAGACTATTTATTTGTTATATTGAATACTAGCGACCCGCCGCGGCTTTGAACCAATACAATTTAATAATTTATACTCAAGAATAATAGAGCTTTCTAAAAGGGGAAACCTATTTAAAATTGTGAAAATCCCGGAATTAACCCACTATATACAAGTTTTACCGGTTTTAATATTGGTACGAATAGTAATACTATGTAAATATGACAGATAGACAAAAAAACGTGATGTTTTACCTTTGCCGGTCCATCTTAGGTTTAATTAGATTTTTTATAAGTAAGTGTAATAAATACCTTTATATTTAATAAAATATTTTGAGTCGTTTCTTTTTAATAATCTGATCTCTAAGACATGGCGAGATATGTAAATATAGATATATGTATATTTACATATGTCTATATTTATAGGAAGATACGTGCAAGTGTTTATGGATTCGTCTATAATCGTCATACGTAGGTATTTTTTCTTTTTTGCTGCGTCTATCTACGCTACGACGCATGGGTGTTCGTTACTCTGCCAACGCTCGACATTGACTATAGATATCATAAATACACATACCTTATGTAAGACCTTACTTTGTTCCAAATTATGATTTTTATAATGATAATATATATGTTAGGATAAAAGACTCACAGAAAACAATACAAAAAATTTCAAAAATCTAGAATAAATGTAGGTAATTTATTGACAAATTAAATCGACGTGACGAAACTCCCGTTACTCATATTTCTTATGGCAATATTATGAACTGAGATTAAAATGAGTTTTTTTCATATTCAATATTCATAAATCTGTGCCGATGTAATATAGTTTAAAAATCAATTTTAATGTTATTTTGCAAATAAACTTTAATTCCTTTACCGACTTGGAATATTGATGCTACCAAGAAAAATGTACAAATTAACACCTTTACCTTAATTACTCTCTTTCATATATAATACATAGAATTAGACACATGAGCTGATATACCACTGTATAGGTATATGTGCTTAATTTGAGTTTATAATTCATCTCGTGCTCGGCGGTGAAGGAAAACTACGTGAGGAAACCTGCATGTGTCAAATTTCATAGAAATTCTACCACATATGTATTCCACCAACTCGCATTGGAACAGCGCGGTGGAATATGTTCCAAACCCTCTCCTTAATAGAAGAGGATGCCTTAGCCCAGCAGTGGGAAATTTACAGGCTGTTACTTTAGTACTTACAAGACACATTAAATTGTTATGAATGTTTATTTCATGAGAAAAATAAATATAGTTTTGTTATTTTATTGTAATGTTAAGTTGGTGTTAAATAAAATTGTACAAGAGCATTTTCTAGCACTATGCACGTTATAAATAGTTTCATATTCGTTGTAATAAATATACTCTAGCAGTGCTAAAGGGTAAGCCCCAAGAGGAGTTCAAAATTAAACGTTATACATAAAATGAATTTATGAAGAAGTAACACCTTATGAACAATAAATTGCAAGTATGCGGCGCCGTAAGACCCTAATGAAAAGATACAATCGGAGCAGCGAAAATGTACACTACTTTATTTATATGATAAAACAAATTTAAGTACGATAAATATAATTTAACGTACAATTACTTTTGTCATTGTTATCTCACAGAATATTATATTATGTCATATCAAACGATGTTCAGAGGAGAAAGAGTAACGAATAGGTTATGTACAGTACGACAAAAATTAGATGTAGCATCGGAAAATGAAATAGAATGAAAATAAAACCGATTACTGTCGATCGATTTACACAACCAATAGAAATAGCTCCCTATCGCGCCATTCGACGCTGTTTGTCGCTATAGATTCACGCGTCAGAGAAAGGAAGTGCATGTAAATCGACGCGTCAAATTGACGAATATATTAGGTCATATGATATTACAAGTTATAACATTTGTGCAAAGATCATATTCGCATGAGAAATAAATATTGATAATTTGGGATAGCGTACTTAATTCGGATGTGATCGGTTTTTCGAATTTTGCCGATGCGACATCTAAGTTGTGTCGTACTATACGTATAACATTTAAAACTAGTGACCCGTCACGGCTTCGCACGGGTGCAATTCTGATACTAATATACTACAGATTTTTTTATTGTTTCTTTACTATACTGTCCAAGTATAATATACAAATATATTCCTCTTGAACCACTCTATCTATTAAAAAACCGCATCAAAATCCGTTGCCTAATTTTAAAGATTCAAGCATACACATGGACAGACTTTGTTTTATATTACATAATGATCAAATGTATGAGAAAAAAATCAATTTACACTGTGTAAGTTATAAACATAATTCCTTTTTTATGGTTTAGAGTTTGATAAGGATTATTACCATTATTTAAATTACTATTCAAAATAAGGGATTAAGAGGTAGAAAATTCCTCACCATTTTTCTCTAATGTACGGAGAATTGAACGGAGAGTTGAAAGTTAGTCGGTCTGTTCGTCGCTCTTTCACAACCAAGCGGTTTGGTGGACCAAATTTTATGAAATTTGGTACGAAGCAAATTTGAGCTCCAAGAAAGAAAATAGGCTACATTTTTGCCTAACATATGATAACCAACTCCATAAAACGCGACCGAACCCGCGGGCGACTACTAGTACATATATATATTGAATATCTTTATATTCTCTTTGGTATGTTATGTTTGTAAGTTAGACACGTAAGGGAAAAGTTATAATTGTGTGACTAATTAAATAGGTTAATCGAGATATCTGAGACTTCATTTATTCTGTACGACTAGTAATTAATACTGACGACGTAGTTGGTGACGTCGGCAAAATGGAAGTCAATATTCCTAATGATATGGTCACACCTTCTTTATATTTATTACTAGTGATTCGCCCCGGCAACTCACGGGTGCATTACTTAATATTCTACATAATTTTTTTTATTTACGAAATCACATTAGAAACTTCTAACATAATCTGTGTTTTTACTATATTTTCCACGTATTATATACAAAAACCTTACCTCGAATTATCTATCTCTATCTATTAAAAAAAACGCACCAAAATCTGTTTAAAGACCTAAGTATATATAGACCGACAACAGTAACCGACTTGGTCTATACTATGTAATGTTGATGATAAAAAGAAGTGGATCGAGGAATAATCCCTTTTTCTAAACATTTTTTGCAAATGTAATTATGACATAATTACATGTAATTATGCCATAATTACATTTTAGTCACTTGATTTGGGCAAAGAATAGCTTAAACGTAGAATCAATAATCTGTATTACGACAGCTACAAAGTCAGACGTTTCACGCCCATCTTGTTCAATTCAATAAATTGAAATAAATCATCGTGTCATTCTACCTAACGTTGAAGTTCCAACGTCTTTAAATATGGAAGTGCGGTGAATAATAAATACATCTTATATTGGATCTGGCACACTGTCAACGCCGACTCCTGAAGTGTTCACAGCCCTTGAATACAAAAGAAGAGTTCGTAATAACGGATTCTAGATTTATTATATCCGTGTTGTCATTGTACAGACGGGGTAAGAAAATGTTCGTCACCTTAAGATCTATTTTCGTGTGCTCAGTAAGAACGATAATCTGCTTTACCGATCGAGAATGACATATTGCGTCGCAATGATTTGATGTTTAGATTCAAAAGGTATTAAGAGTGCATGACTTGATAAAGGAATGAATTTGAAAACTGACGAAGGTTTTATCATTTTGATTGTACGTCTATATAGCTCTGGAATTTACAATTTCATCAACAAATTCGAATATTTACCACGGATGGTAGTGGGATTTTAAAATTATTACATTTTTCTCTACATGTTAGTGTTTTCATGCAAGCGTAAATGGCAAATGGATTAGTGGCTTTCGACCGACACTGCGTGTGGATTTAACGGTTACGACAGGTTTTAACTTCGGAATTTCGGTAAAAAATGCCTGTGAAATCTGTTTATTATTTTCCTTTGAAAGGAATTGCCTTTTTGGTAATCGAAAATGATGTGTTTTTTTTTAAATACAGCGTAAATTAGAATTTCTTTGTTGATTTTAATGAGTTATTTATTTTATTTAGCTCATGTTTATTTTAAGTGCGTTTTTAGTGTTTTTCAATGAGATTGAAAATTAAAGTCAAAATAGGTTTGATTCCTTAGCGAAGAGGACGGGATGAACAGCCTCCCTCGATAAAAAGAATCCCGAAGAGTCACGGATTACAACAGAGGCCCGTGAATGAGTTATATAGCGACGATTCTGCAGCCTCTTTAATTCTCGGCGAAGCGGGCCCCATCAGTTGTTAAAGTTGGTAGGAACCCCACATAACGCATTTCTGACCAGGGCTTCAGATAGCTTTTGAAGATTTCCACTGCGTGCGAAGAAAACGTGGATTGATGTTTTAATCTATAAAAGTACTTTTCCAACTGGTATACTTGGGATGAATTTATTCCATACTGTGACATCTTTTTTTAATAATGAGATTGTCAAATGAAATGTAATCTTATCGCACGAATTTCATGTTTTTATCAAGTATTGTTTCATTTCTTTTCAATTCGTCGTTTCGGTTTTCATTTTAGTGTTATTATAATGTAGGTACATAATATACTTATTTACCTTATAGCTTTAATATACAGATTTATTTAAATAGTTTTTTTTTCATATTTTATTTACTTGGTGATAGGGCTTTGTGCAAGACCGTCTGAGTGACACCTCACACATCAGATATTCTACCACCAAACAACATTACTCAGTAGTATTTTGTTCCGGTTTGAAAGGTAAGTGAGCCGGTTTAAGTACAGGTTAGCGGAGCATTGGCAATGTAAAGAATGGTTAATATTTATTATATTGCCATTGTTAATGAGCAATGATGACAAATACAATCCGCCAACCTACATCACAAAAAATATATATTTTAGTAAATCTTAATATTGCCTCACTCGTTCATCCAACTTGTCATAAGTCTGAGGCGTCTGTTATATTTATTTCGACATTTTTCGTAATAAGTAATGCATGTATTTGATGTACAAATTTATTTCAGTTGACCGATTTCGGCTAGGACAGCTATTTAAGAAAAACTACCTATAGTACGAAGCAATTTAGATTTAGCAACGCCAAAATTCGTAAAACCGATCACATCCGATTTAAGTAAGCTATCCCAAATTATTATTATTTATTTCTTATGTGAATATGATCGTTACAAAAAAGTTATAACTTGTAATATCGTATGACCTAATACATTCGTCAATTTGACACGTTGATTTACACTATCTTCGAACTAGTGCCGTACTATATCTATCTACTAATATTAAATGTAGTGTAACACCAGTGCATTCTTTTCACGAATGTGGCGACCCATTAGAAAACGTACTTGTCCAAACATTAGTGTTCAAACACTGTCAGACACTATCAATTTCCATATTTGTCAAAGTTAATACAATATATTGTATATATAAAATATTTTCGTAAAAATGTCCAAATAATGGTAAAAATCATATCAAAAGAATACATCGGATTTTCCTAAAATAAATACATTCAAGTAAGAATAATTTTAATGAAAACCAACATAATAAAACATTACTTTTTTACGGGTATGCAATGCATAAACATAAACTTATGTTTTAATTTTATTTTCCACACTACTTTTTACAGATATAGCGGAAATAATTAAGTACACCGCACTCGCGTCGAGTGAATTAAAACTAATGGAACAGTAAATTTCTCATGAGAACAAAGCATCGCAACGCCCCTCAACTTTGCTCGGTTATTTTGCTCCACATCGCTTCCACTTATGTATATTTTAAATGTCCGAGAATTATTTTAATAAAATCTTTTCACATATTCTCTTTTTCAACTGTAGTTATGCTTATTTAAATTATAAGGTCATACACAAAGTAATGTAGCAGCCTCATTTTCAAGCATCCGCGACATAACCGAAAAGTAGAAAATTAGGAGACACAAAAATTTATTTGAAACTGAGAATTTAATGCGCAATTGGTGGTACGGCCTTTTGTAAGCCTGATAGATTAAGTACCACCCGCTTACATATTCTACCGCAAACTCAGGTGAGCCAGTGTAATTGCGTGCACATCTTACTTTCCAAATTTTGTGTGCATTGCGGATATGATATTTTTTTAATATATCCAATGTCTATAGGCATTGGTGATCACTTTCCGTCAGGTGTACCATTTGTGGTATGCCTTCATATATGACATGCCAAATATGCCGAATTATAAAGGCCTTCTTTAAAAAATATAAAAATGCTCCGATTTAAAGTCGGTTAACAATAATATAAGGACTATTTCGAAGATTTCGAAATTCGAAAACCTCACACGACAACAACGGATTGTGTTATCTGTACGCTTCGACAATTCTACATTGCATCGCTTTTCAAGCGCAGTCACATTGAACGATTTACAGCGTATTTACTTTCTTATTTATCGTCTTGTGAATTATACAATTTATATACATGTAAATTTTATTACTGAATTACATTCGAAAAAAATGTATCTCAGAGATTTCGATGATATTTCTATACATTTTCTTTATAACGTTATTTCTAAGAACGTAGTCCTAATTCAAGAAAAAAAAGTAAAATAAAATAAATTAAATAATTAAATGTTTATTTGGTTATTTTATTAGAATTTTAAATCATGTTCTACTCGATACGCGGTTAAAAATAAAAATGCTCTAAATTCGAGAATCCTTTTTCCGCCATGTTATGTGTCTGTCAATGTTTTTGTTACCAGATTCAAAATATAACATTATAATATTTGATAGGCAAAGTGACAGCTACCCGTCTTTAATGTACAGATAATAATAATTCATATAATATTTATTGTAAAGTAATACATTTTGAGTCTAACAATTATGAAAATACTGTATAAATGTTATAGTTTATGAGAGACAAGTGTAAGAGATATTTAGTTGCCTAAACACCTTGCTAAACACATGAATGGCAGACTTTATCCATAAACTTCGATAAGTTTTCTATATTGCACAGCTTGACAATAGCGGTTACGGGGACGAGCTAAAACCTGGCTGATTTATCGTATCCATTTTGTCCATTCTGCTTCCTCAGATACAATTTTCAAAAGAATATATAAAAATAAATGAATGATAAAACTTATTTGGTAATAAAAAAAAAATTTGCAGGTTTTTTATTACATGGAGACTTTTCTAATTTATTGACTTATATTTTTTTATAACAGGCAACTAACAATTTTATATAAAAATATATAATATATTTTTAAACGTACACTGAAATTTTTTTGAATTATTTGAATATACCAATTCATTCTAGATTTAGAATCTTCGAATGAAATTGGCTTTTTTTGAAGAACCTCGAATTGATTTTAACAAAAATAAAAACATACTATTTTAATTTCACGTTAAAACCTAATAAAAGAAGTAACTCAAAAAGTACTTCTGTAAATTCACATAAGAATTGAGTCAATTATCATATCACCAATTTCCCCAACCTTACTTTCTTGTTCGAGAGCCCTCAAACAAAATGGCGGTTTGAGTAATCTCAATTCAATCAAGGCGAGCTAATGCGCGTCTCTTTTCTTTTTTTCTTTTGTGTGAACTCATGTTATTTGGCTGAACGCTTTAATTTTTGGGACGTTTTTTTTTTTTTACGTTACGTTATTTTAGTATTTTTTAATGATACGCTATTAAATAAATGAAGAAGTGTTCAAAATATTTTGCTTAAAATTAACGTTGCTTTCAAAGTTTCACTTTCATAGTTTTATTTTAAAATACATCATATATTATAAAAATAAATTTGTTACAGAATTTTATGTATATACATAAAATAAATATAAGATATTCTGACAATTCTATAAATGAAGTTCGAAGCCTATAAGAACATCTAAACCTATGCAAAATGAAAGATGGAAAAGTTTAATACAGTTCTTTAATGACTGTAATAACACAGCCGACTCACAGAGATGGTGAGCTAGCTTATATTTTCCTTTGCGAGTCGGTTTTAGAGCAAGAGCCTGAGTAAGCCGCCTTTGAGTGAGTGAGCAAACAAGTTAGACGCAGTCGCGAAGTTTTGTGTTACGTCAAGTGAAGCAGGGAACTTAAATTCACGTCACTGACTGTAGTTTTGTTGAAATAGGATTAGGTGCTGCATTGATGTAAGAGTGTACTACAGCATGTATTTCTTTAAATGTCTTTATTTATATATAAATATTTCAATACAGTATTTTAAAGCTTATGTTGAAAAAATAAGGCATATTATTCTGTGAAGATGAATGAATGAAAAAAAAGGTGGGAGTGAGTGTTTTTGGATTCTCATGCAGGATAGGTACATTTAATTGGAATTGGTTCTAATATTTTACTGAGACCCTGCAAGAGATTTTTCTTGGTTGAGGACTACATTCCGAACCAGTGGCGATCAAATTCATTCTTATAAAGAGACTACTCAAAAATGCGAATTTGAATAAAATATTAATTATAATTTGATTTGACATTTTCATTTTGACAAAATAAATTTTATTAACTTTTCAAACAAAATTAATTCAATGGCACTACCATTGAATTAATTTTGTTTGATATGTTAATATCAAACAAAATTTATATAGTTTTCAAACATTTTAGTTTTTGTAAGAGATTAACGATTAACCTCATTGACGAACTCAATTTCTATCTAAGCTGTCGTTTGAAATTGAGAAGAAATCCTATATACTAATGGAGTGTCTTCGAAGTAAATCTAAAATCTGCAATATATCTAAGGATTGAAACGAGTAATCAAAGCCGTTTCTTTCCTCCGCATACATCGCATTCGGCTGTCATGCATTACAAGATTAATGTCGCGGTAAACAGCGATGCTATCTTGGCCTGCAAATGAAACGCAAACATATCTCTTCTACAAAACCTCGTTCATCTTAAACGTTTTCGCTTTTTCTGCGGCTGCCACAATTTGTACGCAAATTTATCATGATTTAGATGTTTCTTGTTTATATATTACTTTATATCTGAAAAAGAGAAAGTATTTACAAAATATAATATTAAGAGTCCAATCAGTTGCTCTGTAATGATGTATCTGTAACTACAAGTACTATTTACAAATAATATAATAAGAAATTATACAAAGAAGAATAGCAATGATACATTCATAATATCATATTATATTTTTAGTAACTTTTTTATGACTACAACTAACTACATTTTATTTTTCGTATATGGTAAATTTTATGAAAATCTAACAATACAGTTGTATTGTTAACTAAACAACAGTGATATATACAACATGCACTTAGTAGAAGTCTGATCACAATATATAAATTATTTTTGAATAAACATTTTGATTTGATCATAAATCCTTTCAAACCCAACAAGAAGTATTTTCGAAGAAACTTATTATGGAGAGTTAACTAGCCATGCCTTGGTTATCCACGGCAAAGCTTCTAAACTCTTTGATTTATTTGGATAGTAACGCCAAATAAATCTTAATATAGGGAAGGAATGTGATGTACGTGAAGCACTTTGTCAGACGAGTAAAACGTATGATCGAAATGTTATTTTTAGTGACTGAAGATTATTTTAGTTTTTTAAATATCTTTAACAAGAAAACGTGTTAAAATCAGTGTTAGTAGAATTTGTGAAATTTCATTTTCTCCGCCTCGATAATGCAACATAATTGGATTCGGTTTATGCACTTATTTTCTATGCAAGGTGCAGTATACAATTTTCTTACAGAAATATTAAATTTATATTCCCAACTATCTTTATTTAATACTAGCTGTGCCCGCGACCTTGTACGCACTTCAATTTAACAAAAAAAATATTATTGTAACCTAAGTTACTCCTTACTATATTTGTTACATGCCAGTGAAAGTCCCGTCAAAATTGGTCTAGCCGTTCTAGAGATTAGCCGGAACAAAGAGACAGACATACAAAAAAGGTAAAAAAAATGTTATTTTGGTATATGTACTGTGTATACATACATATCCATTGAGTATAAAAAGGCTATTTTAATATTACAAACAGACACTCCAATTCTATTATATGGACAAATATCTCTTTATGTTTACTTAGCAAAGAGGCAAAATGAAACTGTAAAATCATTACGAGAGCAAAAGGTACAGATATATTTTTAAAAGCAAAAATGTAAAAAAGTATAAAGATACCCTTAAAAAATCCTAGGACTCAGACTGGGATAACAGCTCTCAGACTGGGAACAGCTTTAAATACAGATGTTCGAGTCAAAAGAAAGCAAACTTAGCTTATACAGTATTCCTCGTTCAAGTAATTCAGGTAGAATGTACGCTAAGTCTAGGTTTACTTAATGATATAGTAGGAAACATTTGGTACCATCGATGTTTCTGCTTCCATTGCGCCCTGTGGAATTTATCGTCATTATGACAAAAGATTTGATGAACTAGTTTCCCAGCAACGAGAACAGACCTTGTTCTGTAGCGCTAAATGCGTTAAAAACATTCCCTTTCGAGCCAGGGAAACAATATTGCAAAGGAAATGACCGTCTTTAATTAAAAATATGTCATCATCCCTTTTTGTTTTAAATAAATAGATATTGGACAACATCATATACATTATTGTGATCCCAATGTAAGTAGCACTTGTGTTATGGAAAGTCAGAAGTAACACAAAACACCCAGACCCAAGTTAACATAGAAATCTATTAAACTTTTTCTACATCAACTCGTCTGGGAATCGAACCCGGTCAATTCCATTTGTAGTTAGACACTTAAATTGTATAATTATGTGAATATGTATAAAACTTCGTCTTAGATTCTGGTAGTAATTTTATGGGTTATTATATATTATTGACAGCACACACACATACATACATCAAGAATGAAATACTGTTTATGAAGAAGGTAGCTAGATAAATATAGTTATTTTTCCTTAAATTGCGTTATACAATAAGTTTAATATGGGCGATTAAAATTTAAGTGAAGTTTGATACCGGAACAATGTGAAAACGGTTGAGGAAAGTCGTCAGAGAATTATTACGTCACGGGAATTCGTGTTGAATTGTTCAGTTGAAGGTTTAAAGTCACCAACTTTGTATAAAGGGTTCCAAGTTAAAGCTATTTAATGCGAATGTGAGGAGAGTAATGGCTTATATTCTCTCTTTGGTAGTATTGCGTTTCAATATAAACTTTATAAATAATTTAAAAAAAAACTCAAATCGAAAATCCATTTATTCCAGCCCAATGATCAAATTCGAGTTTCGATAGTTATAGAGAAAACCGAAAAACGCTCAAAATAATCTCGGAGTCAAATTTAGATAATATCTAATATTTCATCATTAGCTGAAAGATGTCCATAGCGAGGAATCTTTAATAATCCGATAGTCAAGTATAGGTAATGATAATTGAACTCTGGTAAATCATTTTTACTTTCTCCAGTTCTCCTTATGCTAAGAACCATTGAGTTATTACTATTTACCAAACCATACCATTATATTATTCAAACCAGCTCCTATATTATCTGAATATATGCCACACTTTTACTATTAGTCTGCCCAAAAGCACACGTGTCGTGCTGCATTAAGTTAAAAGCCATATACCGATGTTTGCAGGTCTTTGAAGAGTTTCTTTATTTTTTGCCTAATTAGAGTATTAATAGGTGAACGTACATGTGATAACTGGGCTTTACATTCATTAAATAGTGATTCGAAGGAAACTGGTTAGAGCATGTAGATCGATACCGAAGGTTTCAAGGTCTAGCTAAGGTTTGCATTTCTGACAAAGAATTGTCGTCTAGTGATCGACAAATCAAATACATCTCGAGAAAATCTGCGTGTGTTAAATAAAATGGCTGGTAGATATGTACGTATGTATATCCCACATTTGAGTTGCGTTTTCCCAGCATAAAGAAATATTAAGTTGCTATAATACTTTTTTACATTCAAATGTAGTTATTGCATAGAAAATACTCTGTAGTTTGTATTTATATTTATTTTATTTCATCCAACCATTAGAGTGGAACGAAACAGCACGAGGCAATTTCGCTCGGCAATAGAATTAGTTCGTGTGGTAGACAAGACTGCTCAGTGCTCAGGGCGAAACAATACCAACGTGAAATCGAATAAAATACGACGAGCTTTTTATTGCATTCAGATTTCTAAACATTTTAAAGGATTTATTTGAATTTCTTAACGTTACCCTTTTATCCTCTTTAGAAACTAATTTCTGAAATTTCTTTCATATCAGACGTCTACGATAAAAGAAAAACCTTTTGTGTAAAGTGACACTCAAGGACAACGCGATTCCATTTTGCGAGGTAGCCTGTCTGTCTGAGGTCTGTACTATTAGATTCTGCCGCCGCCGGTAGTTCAATTTAAACTGGTAATCGAGTTAGGTAAAAATGTGGAGTATTATAGAAGAAGATTTACTTAAAAATATTTTTGAAAAACAAGCATATTATATTGCTCCTATGGTGAAACGTACCTTTATGAATTGTATTAAAATAACTGATACAATTAAAACAGTATGTAGGTTATTGTGATAAGTTTCTTAAAAAGGTGATATAATAAATTTTTCGAAGTAAATACTGAGCTAAGTGACGTCGAGGGACACGTCACGAGCTGGCCATTAAGTTTAAAGGCTCCGTTCTCTTTGTTGTTAATGTAATTTCTCGCAAACTTCACCCTAATTCACTGAGGGACACAATACTTACGTTGGACTGGGAAATAAGAGGAGTGCTGACAAGAACTATTGAATTGGCTATGAATGTAGTTTTCACAATATCATTACATAGTATAAAACAAAGTCGCTTATCGCTGTCTGTCCCTATGTAATATTAGCTATGAAATTGACGCCGTTTGAAATGTTTATAATTTCTTAATATAGAACCATTAATCTTTGCAGCTGAGATATTATATCCTTGTACCTGTAGTTGGTCTGCCTGACTTATCCTTCAAAACGAAACACAATAACATTTATTTATTTATTTTTATTTTTTTATGGAGTAGGTTGGCGGACGAGCAGGGCCACCTGATGTTAAGTGGTCGACATCATCCATAGACATTGACGCTGTGAGAAATATTAACTATTCCTCAGATCGTCAATGCGCCACCAACGTTGGGAACTAAGATGCTATGTCCCTTGTGCCTGTAGTTACGCTGGCTCACTCACCTTTCAAACCGTAACAATACTGTGTACTGTTATTTAGCGGTAGAATATCTGATGAGTGGGTGGTACCCAGGCGGGCTTGCACAAAGCCCTAAAACCAGAAATATTAACCGTTTCTTTGATCTATATTTTGTATTACTTTATTTACGTTAGAATACAAGGTACTTTTAACTTCGTTTTCTTTAAACGATCCATGGTTTGGTATATTTTTACTGATTTTTTTTAAATTCGTGTTTCACTAATAAGTAAATTGAAGTCTGTCATCATTGATTGTCGCTTCTCATTATCAGTAGTATAGTTTATAAATAAATAAATAAATATATAGTTTATGTTCATAATAAATATAATTGTTTTGTTTTAGTAATTGTAATGTGCACGCTTTTAATAGCAGCAATAAATATAAACTTGTTACTCCTGCTGTCAAACTACTCAGGGCTAGTAATTATTTCATACGATTTTGCAACAGGATCCAAGAATATGTTCAAAATGTTTCTATTGTAAGGTTTTCAAAAGCAATCATAGAATTTTTTTCGTCTTAATAATTTATAGTACGTGGTGGGAAAGAAACGAGGTCGTTTTCAGAATGCCTAAATCATTGAAGGAGTTTTGCCTATAATTGAAAGATTACATACCTAAAGAATTCGGTTCTTTTCAGGTCGGAACGGAAATACTAAGTATTCTTGTTTTCCGCTTTAAAATGTCAGTCACTCAGTGTATAGGCACACAGGACATAACATCCAAGGTAGGTCACCGATGCAAGGGATGGTTTTTATAACAATTACAATATCAATGGGCGTTGATGAATACCTACCATTAGTTTGCCCATTTTGCAAATACTTACGAATACATATTTTTTTTACTCATTGATTCAGTCTATGCACCATACTGTAGAAATTTGTACAAATTACTGTATTTCAATAAGTAATGAATCTGAATCACGCGTCGTATGCATACTAACACAGTCACACTATACATAAAACGCCAAGCGCTCAGAATCGTGCTCAATATATTTTTACTGTAAGTCATCTCTTACACGCGGCAAGAAAAATAAGCAATCAGATTGAAATGTTTTGTCATTTTACCGAAACTTTCGTCTAAAGAATTATTAGTATTTGATTCGAGTATTTTGTTTTCAAACTACGCTCTTTGAAAAGCGCTTTTTGGTGACGATTTAGTTATTTAGTAGTTTGATGTCAAATATTACTGCGAATTCATTAAGATAAACCTTTGACCTTTCGGTAGCTAACGCTATTTGTTGAAGGATTTCTATTGTTTAATAAGAGAAGAGTTAATAATTAGAATTTATGAAGGCTGTTCGTTTCTCTTAATATTTGATTATGTAATGAGGGTTTTAATAAATAAATGTCGGGTTTAGAAATGAGCCCAGACTTTTCAGTGGCTGGAATACTGACATTTTAACCAATATTGTGAGATTGTGGGTTATTCAGACAAGCGCCAATTAAATTCCATATGTTTAATTTGAGTTTATAATTGATCTCGTGTTAGGCGATGAAAGCAAACAATGTGAGGAAAATTGCATGTATCAGATGAAATTCTGCTGTTACAACCCAAGTCGGAATATCGTAGTGGAATAAACTCCGAACCTCCAGAGGCCCAGTGATGGAAACATCACGTGAAAATTATTTAATCGACTCACAACTTGAACCTTGATATATGTGTTGCCATTATCGTACATTTATTTGTTATAGTAGTTTTTGGACACATTTGAATCCACCACCGCCTGTTAAAAAATCACGCTATCTGAATTTTTTTTATGGAATCGGTTTGCGCACGAGCATATGGGCTACCTGATGGTAAGTGGTCACCATCACCCATAGACAATGACGTTGTAAAAAATAGTAACAATTCCTTACATCGTCAATGCGCCACCAACCTTGGGAACTAAGATGCTATGTCCCTTGTGCCTGAAGTAACACTGGCTCACTCACCCTTCAAACCGGAACACAACAATACTGCGTATTGCGTTTAGCAGTAGAACATCTGATGAGTGAGTGGTACCTACCTAGACGGGCTTGCACAAAGCTCTACCACCATGTGTATTGTAAATTAAAAGTAATTTACCTTACAATAATTCGAATTATAAAATTGAAATCGAATACGTCCCTGTAAATAACAGAAGTATTCACGCGAATATCAGCAATAATAGTTATTAAAATTGCAAAAATCACGTTCCGAAAAAGGTCCCTTTTATCCGGAAATCCGAGTGAGCACTAAAGGGCGATACGTATTCATTTTGACGCGCTACCTGCGTCCTGTCTGGCGGAGGCTTGTTCCATTAGCGACGCCGGTAGTTCAATTTCAAGTAGTGTACGTTATGTAAAAGGACAACGAAATATTCGGACCACATTCGATAGAGTTTTTGTGTTGTTTATTCGGTCGAAGTTTTTAAATATTTTAATGTTTATTTTCGAACTGAAACTTTTTTTTGCCGTGTCGAAAACAAATTTAAACTAAGGAATTCATTTGAAACATCATGTAACGCAAAAACTTACAGCTTCAAAGGGTATGTTAAATAAATAACTTTAATAGGAGTACAAATATTTATTTATAACGGGATATTTACCATGATTTTTATTTGGTTTGATTTTTTTTTATTATACTTGGTTTTTATTTGTGCCAAGAGGGCACCGATCATTTCGCCAATGTCACGCGATGGAGAAGATAAGATGGAAATTGAACGGTGAGTACGATATTTCGATATCATCTACGAATGATTGTTCGCGACTGATCTCTTTTCTCGTACCTTTGCTGCGTAAATATATAAAATCTTATATTTAATAAGTCGCTATCCCTTGGGAATGCTGAAATATCCTAAAAATATTTTTATGTTGTTGTTATAACCTACTTGCATGCTTAATTTGAAACCCCTAAAAATTATAGTTACGGAGATAGAGCTACTTTGGTTCGAAAATATAAATCTCATTTATTCCCTATCCCGTGGGAATTTTGAAAAATCTTAATGCAGCTCTAGGACACTTAAGGCATACATGTGCCAAATTTCAAGTTTCTAGGTCTAGGGGTTTGTGCTGTGCGTTGTCTGTCAGTCACTCAGTAAAGGAACAGTTTTATATACGAGTATATTGATATGTTTGTTATAAGGCCGTTATAATTAGTCAATTTAAATATGGAATGTGTTATTCTAAGTCTTAAATAGAGAAAAAGCAACTCGATGTGAAGTACTTAACATTCTCTCACAGTGACGATTTTCAGGAAGCACTTTACAGGTAGCTGCGAGTTATGAGCGCGCTATTAATGCGAGATGCACTCGCGCGAACTGAATTTCAATGTAATCGTTACTATTATTAGACTTTCTGTATAACACGGGAAATGACTGAGACTCATGTTTACTTTGAATTGTTCAATAATAACATATTAAAATCTTTATTTTACATTAGCTGTGCTTGCGATTTCGTGTGCGTTTAAATTTAACAACAAAATTTTGTCGCTGCTTGCCGCATGCTTATTGCTTGATTTATTCCTTATTAAATTAGCTATATTCCGGTCAAGTCCCGTCAAAATCGGTAGAGCCGTTCCAGAGATTAGCCAGAACAAACAGATAGGCAGAGAAAAATTGAAATAAATGTTATTTTAGTACATGTACCGTTTATACATACACATGAATTTAGTTAAAAGCGGTTATTTTAATATTACAAACAGATATTCAAATTTTATCGTATGTATAGAAGGTAGGAAATAGAAGAGTAGTTATTAATAAAGGACTGTAGGATTAAATTTAGTTTCGAAATTTTATTTTTCACACTCTAATAGGCGATAATAAATAAAAGCATGAAAATAAATATTAAGTGATAATACAATATTACGAAGAGCCATTTCATATGATATGACCTTGAAAAAATGCTCTCGTTAAACTAAAACTATTTCTTTAATTAGACGAAACATTACAAACAAACGATAGTAACATTAACACATAATTTACTAGCTGGTAGAATTTTGTACTCATCCAATATTCTACCGTCAAACAGCTAGACACGGTATTATTGTGTTGTGGTTTTAATGGCCCAGTGGTTAGAACGCGTGCATCTTAACCGATCATTGCGGGTTCAAACCCAGGCAAGCGCCGCTGATTCATGTGCTTAATTTGTCTTTATAATTCAACTCGTGCTCAGCGGTGAAGGAAAACATCGTGAGGAACCACGATCCTTATCCCGTTATCCCGGGCGGAAACAGTTCGTTTTTACTTGGTGGTTTTTAGTTGGGCTTTGTGCAAGCCCGTCTGGGTAGGTACCACCCACTCATCAGATATTCTACCGCCAAATAACAGTACTCAGTATTGTTGTGTGTTATTTGTATCATTGCCAATGTTCATGGGTAAGTGGTGACCACTTACCACCAGGAAGCCCATTAGAGAGCCTGTCTATCGATGCCATCAAAAACATCATATTACAAAATTAACATAATTTATCGGGGTCTCAATTTATTTTGGTAATTCCTATAACTCGAAACTCAATACGATTGTGAAATATCAGAAACTGATACGTGAAATCGATCATAGTTATTGAAATATTTAAAGAACGCATACATCATAATTGTTTATCACTGAAAGTGGGTTCAACATTTCACGATTCAGATACGAAGTGAGTTTCAACCAAATAGCACTGCCGGTCTAAGTTTTGAAACAAAGTGAGCTAGTAAAGACTTATTTGTGCCCCACATATCGCATTATCGGGGCTTTGACCACGATAGTGTGTTTGTTCTTAGTGTGTACAATGATAGCAAATAACTAGATGGGGGATCCAACCGCAATTAATTTTCCGATTAATTTATGAAAAAGGTTTGACATGTTTGCTATAAAATCAATTTATGCAAAGGCCGCAACTCTTGCAGCCTAGAATGTTATAAAATTAAAAAAAGGATTGTGAATACTGATATAGGAGCATTTATTATATTTGAGTTTTTGCCAATTTTTTTTATCGCTTAGTTATCTAATTCTATTTTAGGGTTTCGTACTTAAAGAAAAACGAGACTCTTAAGCATTTTTTCGCTGTCCAGACTGTTGGACATTTGGATTTCAGGAACACATCGAGTTGATCAAATTCTCAACTCTGCAATACTTTGAAGCAGTAAAAAAATTAATTCGAATTTTATTTTTTTTCATTCAATAGTCATACAGCCATAATTTGGCACTACACGTTGACAAAATATGGCCACAAATATTGTGACAAGTAACACAAGCAAAGTGAAAAATTCGAAACCGTAAACTTGTAGTTACATCACTAAACATATCTACAAGTTTCTATGGAACCCTCCGTGTGTGAGTTGGACTTGCTTTAAGTAAAAAAATATATTTTTTAATCAGGCTTAACAAAATATTAATTAAGAAAAATACGCTGAATCTGGATATTTATATTATTTTTATGAAATAGTTAATATTAATACTGGTAGCTTGGAGTATTAATGGGCTGGTCACATATATGTATGTATTTCGAATGACCGTTGACTATTGGCCACATTCAGAGAAAGGGAGGAGACTCGGCTGACTGATGACCTGAAGACAGAGAAAGACCCGAATATGTATAGATGGCGGAAAACTGGGAGTTCAGGTTTCACTTGGAAGTTGCCTTTCCATAAGTAGCCGGTAATTGGCTGAAAATAAAAATTAGGTTATTTCCTTTTCAAATTTTACATCCGAGTTTTATATCGGAGAGAACCTGGCGATTGGTCTAATCAGGATCTATTTTATTTACGGGTTTTATTCTTTTACTTTGGGTGAGTCGAGCAAGGAAAGGACAACAATCGTAAGTTATATTGTACCGGAAGTGAAATCTGTGGTTAAATATATACCTATTCAATAGTAATTTAAAAAATAGAGCTGAGATGGCCCATTGGTCTGTCTTGTGTCTTGTCTTGGTGCATCTTAACCGATGATTGCGGATTCAAACCCAGGCAAGCACCACTATATATGTGCTTAATTTGTGTTTATAATTCATCTCGTGCTCGGCGGTGAAGGAAAATATCGTGAGGAAACCTACATGTGTCTAATTTCATCAAAATTCTGCTATATGTGCATTCCACCAACCCGCATTGGAACAGCGTGGTAGAATATGTTCCAAACCCTCTCCTTAAAAGAGGAGGAGTAATTATCTCAGCAGTGGGTACAGGATGCTACTTTAGTTTACTTTTTACTTTTTAAAAAAAATCAAAAGACTTCTGGTCTTATAGGACTAGTATGACCATTTAGAGATGATCATTTTAAATTTAGGCAAGGTACACTCCAACTTAGGGAACTGTGTAAGTTTCATTAAAATCGGTCACTAGCTGTTTCTAATTTTGAAGTCAGTTTTTTATAAATTATTTTGTGTACTATACGTGTTAAAATATAGTTCTATATTCTATGATGATGTTTCTGATAAGCATGCGCTATCTAGCCACACAACATAATTACATGATGTTGTACATTGTGCCATAATGTTATAGCTAATCAACATAGGGTTTATTGGCTTATTAATTATTATAGATCAGCAAGAAAAGATTTCGATATCATAATAACTGTAAACATTTTTTCTAGACATGTTTTCGTTACAAGTTTTTAGTGAAATCTAATAATTTTGGAGAATACTTAGGGCAACACTAAAATATAAAAAGTGTTGCAAGCTTAAATAAACCATTTTTAAAATTCAAATAGTGTTTACAGTTTTTCATGAATAAATTCGCTTACTTGTATGATAAAGCAGTCCGTGATGTACGAGTACTTTGCAAATATCACTAATATGTATACATATATCAGGAGGTAGTATTAAAGAGCTATAATCTACGGTTAAACCAACTATTGAGTTATCTTTTCAAATAGCAAATCAGCAATCTAGAATAGATACGTAGGAATCGAAACTCAAGGCAATTCTCATGCATCCATGAATAAGAGATTGCAGTTGATTGAACGTAACCGAGAGCTTGTCAAACAACCGTACATTAACTGATGGACCAGCTCCACTTTGCTGATTGGCGCGTTGTTACCTATCACTTTGTGGTTATCTTAGCGAGCTTTTCAATCTTGATACCTTATCGCTTTTATTGTCGTGTTAATTTCAATAATAATAATAATAAGTAGTTTTAGTTCGTATTTATTTGAATTTAAAATGGTATGTTATAGGTTTTGGAAGTATTTCAAAAATTTGTGTTTATTTAGTCAAATTTTAGGTTATAATCCAAAGGAAGAATATTGATTAGGTCTGACTTAGGTGTCAGGGTGTCACGGTAGCATGCGTAAGCGATCCCGTGGCGCCCGCCGAAAGACGGAGAGGGTACCGCTGGTTTTTTAGTGGGTAAACCCGGTGGACCTGGGCGCACTAGGCGTTCAGAAAACCGGGGGAAGCGCGTAAAGCGTTTTTCCAACGTAAAAAAAAGGTCTGACTTAGGTTCAAGAATGATGAAAACAGGCATAGGATTCGATGTTTTCATTGTATACCTACCTTGTAAGTAATTTGTATGTGTAATTATTGTTCTTTTTATGTTTGAACTTGATGTCACAATAGGTTTCATAGTGTGATTACGTATATTATGAAGTTAGACAATTGAGTTTTTAGTTTTTTTACGTTTTAAACTCAGCTTTTGTTCACAAATCAAGTTAAAACTTCGATAGTACATACACTTTCACTTAATCTGACATAATCTAGTGGTTACATAATAAGATATTATTCATAGTCATTAACTTGTGAATAAAGAAAAGTAAAATGGAATATTACATATTATATCAAATAATTGTTCGATTGAATTTAATGAAAATACAAAACATTACAGCGCAGTTCAATTGAATCGAATACGTAACATAGTTTAAGCAAAGATCAGATGCAAAGTCTTGAAAACGGAGAATGAAATAAATAACTCTGAAAAAAGATTATCTAGGATTGCAGGTGTTCTGTACATCCGTACATGGACCCTACTATATATTCAAGTCGAATTAATCTCACTACTTTCTCATTTGGATTCGAAGAAAAATCTCCGTTGGACATTTTTCGGAAGTAAAAACAACTTATTTTTGGTGTTTTGTTTTCAATCATCTCACCCCAAATGTTTATTTCCCGTAACAAAAATGTTGTCTTAGTACCAATTTATCACACCTGCCGTACGCCTCTTTTATGTAACGTTTAATATATCATATTTTAAAGAGCAATCAATTATATAACATTTATTATAAAAAAAATATTTGGTCATATAATGATTTAAGTCATAAGTTTGTTTAAAATATTCACAGATTTTTAAGGTTCACAACTGATCGTAGGCCCAAAGTTTACAACATAGCTCGAAATTTTAACCAGTTCCTAAATTTTCTCATCAGTCATTTTTCGCAACCTATTCTTAGGACATCTTCTTTCACCTTTGCCAAGATTGTCAATAGTCAAGGACCCATTATTCAGTCAGTTATCTGTGGAGATATGATCAGCGCACTGTGAATCTTAAAATCAGCTTGTTATCGGTAAGTTTTTTTTCGTGGATTCACCTGATTTTCGAACCGAATTTTCTGATAAACTCGAAACATAGCCGATCCTTACTCTTTGTTGGCCTTAAATTTCTGAACCAGTAACACCGCCATTGTCCACGTCTTGGTTTCTCATTACACATGGAATATGAAGGCCACTTCCCGCTGTCAGGACGCTTAGATCTTTTAAGCAAGGAATTTAAATGTGGAACATCAATAAACATTAGTGGTTCGAGAAGAACATTTATATGTACATATAATACGTGCTTATTTTAATATATAACTAACTCGTGAGTCGTATCAAATTTCTAATCCATTAAAATACAAGTTTTTTTTATGTATATTCTTCAATCTAAATGTTGCAAATTAATTCTTTGTGTTCCCGTGTGAAGCCCGGATGGGCAGCTAGTTAGTTACAAAATGTTTTTATTATTATTTACCCTAGTAGGGCCCGGAGCCAACCTCGTTACAGAAGCAAAGACAATTTTCTTGCACCTCTCTCCCACGATGTGATTACTCGTTCAGCTAAGAGAAAACTTTTGTAATCGTATTTTCATAAAGCTGAAGCTCATACAAATTTTCATTTTAAGCATTACTCACCGCTTTTACGTAATTAAATAACTCTTCACAAATTGTTTAAAGTTTTGATTATACCTTTAAATTTTGTATTATATTATGATTATGTAATTAATTTATATTAACCAGAATTCAAGTTATAATATCACTAGAGATTAAAGTAATAGCGTTAAAGTAACTCAACTTTCAATCTTCTTAGTAATTCAGCCCGGGCTTAGAACACTCCACCTTGTAATCTGCTGATTTATACGCCACTAGACCACGAAGGTTTTATTAGTAATCTACTCAAAGAAGACAGTAAGCGAGGGAATTGGCAATATTTATTCGATAAAATAAAAAAGTTATTTACATTAATTTTCATCAAGTTTGACGCGTTGAATTCAAATTAGAACGTTTCGATTGCGTTCAAATTATTACTCTCGTTCTTCGAAAAAGTCGTCGTCGGCTACGTGACACGGAAACGTTTTAAAAATATTCGATAGTAACCAGGAGCCAATGAATTATTAAAATTGTTAAGATGAAAATATTTGTACGCTCTTTGCAAATCAAATATTTTTATCTATCTTAAGTGCTCCTACTGCTCCTTCTTTACTTTTGTATTTCTTAGTTCATACTTGGCTCATTGATTTTCTATGCAGCCAATAAGACTGAAATACGTGCTCAAATACGCTCCGAGAATATATATTTTTTAATATTATCCGGAGATTCATCTGATGAAAATTATTTGCTTTTTTTTACCTTCGTTTTCATATTTATTTCCTAATAACATGCCAGGTCATTATGAGCCAGAATAACAGAATTTTAATTAAGTACAAAAAAATTTTAACAAAAGAGTTTACTATTTACAAGTACATACGTATAAAATTAAATATCAATATTATAAGTACGCGGTCATCATTCGTACAGTAATTATTTTAATTTTTTGTTTTTAAATGTATACTTTTTTAAGGAATATGCGGTGGACAGGCTATTTGCTACCTGATGGTAAATAGTCACCATTGCCCAAAGTTAATGTACCACCAACCTAGGGAGCGAAGATGTTATCTCCCTTGTAAGTAAACTAGCTCACTTGTACCGAAACACAACAATACTATAATATATATAAATGCTCTTTGGCAGTAGAATACCTAATGAGTGGGTGATAGCTACCCAGACGAGCTTGTACAAAGCCATTAAACTAATTACATTGAACTAAACATTATTTCATATCATATGTAAGTCTATTGTAATTGTACTAAATGGATTACTTAGCGATTTTTACTATTCTTAATATATTTCCCATCGACATTCCATATTTAAGAATTCTGAAATTACTTAATAATTCTAGGGAATAACACAAAAACCACCAAAGCGATCGCCTCGAATTCAATTCTTCGTAACACGTGGGAACGAGATGCAATATCAAGAACACCACTGAATCGCCACCAACCATCGGTGTCGACTACGAAGTAAACTTCACTTCTGGCTCACGCTTCGAGCAGTAGACACTAATTAATTAATATGCTAATTATTTGATAGAGATAAAGGAAATTTCTATACTTGTGGTTCTTAAATAAATAGTTTTTGAATTGAATTTGCGCCTCTTGGGGTCGCTCATTATATCGCTTAACAGTTTTTCATGAAATTTGGTATGAAGCAAATAGGAACTCCAATGAAGGACATAGGTGTTTTTTTTGGCGAACACTTGACCACCAAAACGCTGAAACACGAGCGAAGCCGCCGGCGACTACTAGTATGGATATATTTTTATCGAGTTTCAAACAAAAAGTTATTTCTCTATTAAAATCAGTAATAGTAAAAGACTTCTAGATATATTTAGATAAGTTATATATTTAACATCTAAGGCTCATTAGTAATACATGCTTAATTTGTAACATTGATCAGATCCTGTGCCCTTAAAGGTTAAACATTTAAATGGGGGTTGTTCCGTGAAGATTTAATTAATGTCACATGAGCGTTCTTAATTAAGATGAATAGGTTGAGCTTCAAACTGGCAAAGAAAATTCTGGAAACCGCACTTCGAATAAATGTCTAGCGAAATTGCTTTCCTCCACTGTTAAAGTCTCACAAAAGTTCACGTGAATTTGAATATTATATCACGTTGTAACTTTCCCGCTAAGTGTTAAGAAATTTTCCTGACTTAATGAAAATTTGTGTTTTACGTGATGTCAGTACAAGCAACAACAAGGCACTTGTGAGGTTTGGTATGAACCGCTTGTTGGTTTCTTTTGGGAGAGAGAATATATTATGTTTTGAATTAAGTTTTTTCGGTTTTAGGGAGTCCTTTTTCAGGGTTCAAGTTTACTTCATAACCATTTTTATCAAATTCGGTTTAATTATTTAACCGTTAAAACGTAACAGACCGATATACCGAGTCATTTTTACGTTTATAACATCAGTAAAGATTAAGATGTTGATGTTTGCTGATACTTCTTAAATAAATTGATAGATTGATCCCATGCCCATATTTAAAAAACGGTGTACCAATTACATTTATATATTAATACTAGTTGAACTTGAAACTTTAAACATGGTCATCCTCCAGTTTACTCATCGATAAGCGATTTCAAAATAAAAGCCTTTGTTATTAAAACAACTCAAACTATTTCCATAACAAAATTCATCTTATTCAGTTCAGCGGCTAAAACATGAAAGGGTTACTTTCGAATTTGTAATTAAAATTACTATAGATTGCGTACATTTAAGTTCTATAACTTAAGATAAGTGAATTTTATATAAACGTGTCTGACAATAGTTCGTTGAATTGACATATATATCATTCATTGACCAAGATGGTAAAGTGGTTAGGATGTATGCAGCACCGTTACCGATGAGAGTGGTTTCTTACTTAGGCTAGCATGAAATTTTTAATTCATCCTGTGCTTGGCGGTAAAGAAAAACATCGTGAGGAATGTGTCCAATATCAATGAAACCCTGCCACATTTGTATCCACTAATATGCATTGGAACAACTTGGTATAATGTCAAAGTCAAAGTTAAAAACCTTTATTCAAAATGGAAGTGTTTACACTTTCTTATTGACAGTCGAAAATCTGCCACCGGTTCGGAATATAATACCTCAGACCAGAAGAACCGGCGAAAGGAACTCAGCGGGATCCATTTCTTTTTTTTTATTTTATCAATTTACAATATACAATAATAATAAATATGCTTCAAGCCTTCTCATCGAAACGGAAAGGTCCTAAGTCCAGCAGAAAAATGCCCCACATATACAGAAGGTTATTTTATGTGTATCGTTCATTAGGCGTAATGTAATAGATCAGATATACTCGTATATTCCGACAGGTGGTGTGTTATTGTGAACGTGTTCAAAATTCTAAGTACTAATATTGAATTTTGTATCTTTATAAAAATCTTTAACCACTACTACTATCCACCAAATTTACCTATATATACGACTTATTTGTGTGTGTTTTTACATTTGAAAGAAAGAAAGAGTCGAGATGGCCCAGTGGTTAGAACGCGTGCATCTTAACCGATGATTGCGGGTTCGAACCCAGGCGAGCACCGTTGATTCATGTGCTTAATTTGTCTTTATAATTCATCTCGTGCTCAGCGGTGAAGGAAAACATCGTGAGGAAACCTGCATGTGACAAATTTCAAAGAAATTCTGCCACATGTGTATTCCACCAACCCGCATTGGAACAGCGTGGTGGAATATTTTCCAAACCTTCTCCTCAAAGGGAGAGGAGGCCTTTAGCCCAGCAGTGGGTATTTACGGGCTGTTGTTGTTGTTGTTGTTACATTTGAAATAATAGTTTTACCAGTTTGAACATTACCATCGTAACTTATTTGCTTCAGGGGTTATCTCGTCAATTATTAAATATTTTATAACCAATCAAAAAATCATAATATTGTATAGTGTGTAAATAAATAAATAAACTCAACTCAGTTTCTTTCGCCGGTTCTTCTCAGGCCTGAGGTGTTAATTTCCCAACCGGTAGTAAAATTTTGACTAACACTTTGTAAAAGAATGTCTCATGCTTTATAAAGCGCTACTAAACTTCGTAATAAGGCATGAAAATAAATAAACTTAAAGATACGTCTTAAAATACTTCTCAAATTTATGGAGAGCAAGTATATTTATTATCTTGAAATGTTAAAATAATTTTATGAAATTTTAGTTTAGACTTTGAAAATACGATTGACAATGTTTTAAACATTTGATATTCAGAAACTAAGATGTTATGTCCTTTGTGCCTGTATTTACACTGGCTCACTCACCCTTCAAACCGGAACACAACAATACTGAGAACTATTATTTGCCGGTAGAATAACTGATGAGTAGGTGGTACCTACCCAGACAGGCTTGCACAAAACCCTACCACCATGAAAATATATAATAATATGGGTAATGTCGACAAAAAGGCATCTAATTATTGTTCCAAATAAGCTAGATCTCATTAACCCCGGCTAAGGTTTCAGAGTGTGCCGTGTAACCGTGCAACACTGCAGCCGCAAGTTTCAAAGCTAATATGAAAACAACGTCGGCGCTGTCGCCGAGCGCCTGTAAACTTCAGCCCCGTTTCACAAGACGTTTGTTTAGTTTGTTTTTGTTAAGCAAAGCTGATTTCTATAATCGATATAATGCAAGATTGCAAAATACACACGCCATATTAATGACTAGCTGTTTTGTACCCGTAGCTTTGCTCGCCTAGAAAATCATTAAAATTAACTTAAAATATTACTTTGATGTAAGACCTTATTGTTTATAAAACTTTTTCTCCAATTATAAAATAACCTGTGTCCTTTCACAGGCTTTAGATTGTTTGTTAACCAAATTTCATTTTAATCGGTCCAGTAGTTTTGGCGTGAAAGCATGACAGTCAGGCAGAGTTACTTTCGCATTTATAATATTAGTATGGAAGTATGGATTTTGTTCATAATATAATCGTAACTACTTAATTAATGTCTCCAAATTAATATCTCTTCAAGATTCATGACTAAGCTTTATGTTTTAACTACACGTGTCCGCAACATTGTGCGCGTTTGAATTTTAAAAGTTATTGTTACCTAATTACTCCTTATTATATCAGCTATCTATCTCCTAGTGTAAGTCCCGTCAAAATTGATCAAACCGTACCAGAGATTAGCCGGAAAAAACAGACGGACAAAATTGTATAAATGTTATTTTGGTTCATACGTCATACATATGCATTTAGTATACATGTACAAAAGCGGTTACTTTAATATCATAAACAGACACTCCAATTTTATGATCTGTATAGATTTATCTATCCAATTATTTACAAATCTATTCATAGTCTGAGAATTATGTATTTAGTTCATAGCGTCGACTTTAATTATCTAAAAGATAGATATAACTTAATCGTAAATCTGAAACATGATATCCCTCGCCCGCCATGTAATATACAGAGTGTAGCGAACGGAGCATTTCAGCTTTTCTGCTGGACACAAACAAATAGGCAGCTATTATTTACGGATAAAGAAGAATAAGTACTGGCCAGGCACGCTGGGTAAATCATATATTTTTATAAAATATATTGTACTGCGTCTGGTCCACCTTAATAATAAACTTCTTCGTAATGTTTACTCGTGCAACAGATGGCGACAATGTGCTAAGTTTGGAAATAACTCATACCCTTTTAATGTTCGGGCACTATCGGTAACGTTCGGGTCAAGTAGGTAAGTGATTTACAGGGGTCATAAAGTCAGCTACGAACTGGCTATATTACTCTTGTCAGCACCGTTCAGTCCACTCGGCTTGTAATGAAATGTTACCCGTGTTTACCGACGACCTTTTATACCCTTTCTATTGATTCGTCATAGATGTAATAGAAAACGTATTAAGATTGTGCGAATGGCGATCAACTTTGTAGTACGGTATTTCCTGTGTGAAATATACAAAAATACACATATAAAAGTGCGTGAAATTAGTTTATTGTGAGTGTGTGAATGGTTTTGAGCAAAGTTTTTGGGACAATAGATAAAATTTCCGCTGCCACTTATTTAAGCTGAGGAGGACATTTGAATAGGGATTTTTTGTGTTCTTATTTTTCGAAAACAAATCATCTTTGAGATATAAAATCTATATTATTATTATAAATGTAAAAGTTATTCTTTATGTCTGTTGCTCCTTCACGACCAAACCGCTGGACTGAATTTGATGAAATTTCAAAGTCTAAGAACTCCAAGAACATACAAGACATAGGCTACTTTTTTGCCCAACAAATGACAACACTAGACTACTAGTGTACTATGAAATAGTATTGTCCTGTAATGGAGTGCATTCGTATTCGTGGCAGAGAGTTGTCAAGCGCTTGGAAAGACCCGCGCATGTATTTTAGCGATTCCATTGTTCATGCTGAAAATGGGAGATAAGATTTTAATTAAATTTATTTTTGTTGAATCATGAAAACATTCTTATTGCTATACGGAATAATGTGATTGGTTAAATACAATTATAATAACATATTTTTATTATAAGGCAATGTTTATTGTTTTTATCGTAAATAAAAAAGATGCCTATTTGTTGCTCGTTAAAAATTAAAAATAAGTATAAAGTATATCCAGCATCATCATTATAGCCGGCTGTCATTGAGTAGGCGTGGACTATCGGCTAAGGAGACTGTAGCACAATAAAAAGGACTGTAAACAACAGTATTTCACATAGTTTACTTTGCATAATCATATAATAATTATAGTTAAATTAATCGGAACATAGTCCAGCGAGCACGTGAATGCGTGCGTACTTGACGACGATCAAAAACATAATCCATACACCCACTGGCCGCCCCTCCAGTTCTCGGCGCTCGCTTTGGATATTGACTTTTGACAGATCACGTGATGAGAGGCGAATATATGGACAAGTATTTACACAGTAATATTGGCTTACTCACATTGAACCTAAAAATAATATGTATTGCTGTTTGGCGTAAGAATGTATGATAAGTGGGTAGTTCTCAGTCTGAAGGGCTTCGTGTCGTACTACCAAGAAAAATGTCTTAGTATACTAATATGAAAGGAAATTTGAACGGATCGAATTAATTAAGATTAATTGAAATTAAAAAGGTGCAGCACAGCAGGTATACGAAGGCGTCGCACAGAACACGCCCTGTAACCCCATCTGAACTCGGCGCTGTGTTCTTAGTCTTCAAACGAGCGAAAACCATCTCCATCTCCTACTACGGTATCAGAGAAAAGGTGCAGCAATCTCCACGAAATCAAAATGTAGTCGTGCCCATCAAATGAGTGCTATTATGGACCAACTGTAGTTTCCGAACATCTATCTTAGAGATATAGCTGTTCGTTAATAAACATTCAGCTTGGAAATTAAATTCTATCGAACAAAATCAGAACCAGAAAACCATTTTGTATAATGTTTTAGAAAATCGATATAAAATGTTTATTAATAAGATTGCCACCAATAAACAACTAAAACCAGAATCACCGATTTCATATATCATTATTTTGTCAAGGCTTGACATTGAAATCTGTTAATTTCTCAAGATGCAGTTAATATGAACGCTATAATGTTCCTCACATTCGCAATATCGGTAATGTCAACATACTTCCCTAATTTTAGTACAAACGATTAAATCCTTATTCGAATTTAATAAGCTATTACTAATTTATAGCAGTTTATGTAAATAAAAAACATACCGTTACCAGATAGATATCTTTTATCGATTGTATGGCAGATGGTTACTATTTAATGATATTAAAGTCATAAAAGAATAATATTTATATAAAATCCTATTTTATATAATAAAGTATCCTGCTAAAGTAGATAAGCTTCCGTTCATCCGCTTTTAATTTAAATCCAATTTGTAGAGAGGTAAAATGTTTTCAAGACTTTTTTCTTTCAGCAACTTAAGCCTAAAGGCTTTAATTAAGAAGGGGTACCTAAAAATTATACAGACTGAATCTATTAAATTATTTTAAACATAAATGTTTCAGCTATGAGATTTTGTACAAGGATTAAGCGTGCTCATCTCAGTATATGTGATATAACTGAAATCTATTTGAAACATTTCACTCAAATGTTGTCAAAAAATTGGAACACAACATGTGGCGTAATAAAACGAACAAAAATATCTATCTTGATTTGTCATCAAACAATTATAATTCGAAAGAAGAAGAATCATATAAATGGTATAGATCGGTTAATCGCATGATATATCATATTTATTTGAGACTATAGCCTCACGTTTAACGTCAATAAATAGAATGTGCGCATGAGAAATGAGGAAGTAAAATGACGTGATACATATATCATATTTATTATAACAATGATATATGTACCAACTAAGAATACAGTGGTGCAAAAAGCTTCATCAAAAGTTTAACACCTCGCCTCATTGCCTTCACTGGTGACAGGAGGGCTGAGTCGTTTTTTGGCCAGAGGATCGGAATTGCGATTCAACGGGGAAATGCTGCTAGCATTCTTGCCACCATTCATGTAACTAGTTTTAATTCATATTTGTATATATTTAAGCATTTAATTTTATTAATTCTTATGTTAATAAATAAATGAATTTATTATAAAAGAAAAAAAAAAAACAATATTAAACGTATAGAATACAGTATACGCACACATATGCAAGTAAGTAGAAAGCGACGCATAGCCATGACTTAAAAAAGCGTAATCACCCCCAATGCACGCCAATAAATATTTTACGTCAACGTAAATTTAATAAACATCACAATACGTAAAATGTAATTTTAATTTAGTTTCATTTAATTTCAATCTACAAAGGAGCCCTACTAATTGTCAATAGCTCGTTGTCTGAGACAAGCATGTTCACATCTTGCCTATATATTAACATGTAGATGTAACCTCATAAGTATTTCTAACGTAAGAACTTTGATGAACTCCCATTTAAATTTCAGATTGGTTTGAATAAATTTGCAAAGTAATACCCTTTCATGTTTTAGAACTTACTTTTATCTTTTTCCAACTGCCTCCGCGAAGGTTCTTTGATTTGGTCACAGGGGTTTCATTAAATTTCACTAACTAGTTTTAAACTTTGAACTTAACGTTTCGCCTTTTATCTCAATAACCAGACGATTTTTATACATAGACTAGCTGTGCCCGCGACCTTGTACGCGTTTGAATTTAACAAAAAAATATATTATTTTAGCCTAAGCTACTCCTTATTATATCAGTTATCTGCCAGTAAAAATACTGTCAAAATCAGTCCAGCCGTTCCAGAGATTAGTCGGAACAAACAGACAGATAGACAGAAATTGTAAAAAATATTATTTTGTTATATGTACCGTGTATATATATATACATATGCATAAAGTAAAAAAGTGCTATTTTAGTTTTAAAAACAGACACACCAATTTTATTATATATACAGAAGATGTATTGCTGAAACATATTTTTCATTATTTAATCAATAGATATTTATATTTGTAATTGTTAAATTAGATAAGTTAAAGAAACGATCGATGAATTCTGTGAAAGACTATAAGGCTGCAAAGAATGTTATTTGTGAGATGACGTCAGACAGAGAAGTATGTAAGAAAACACGCTGCACCTACCTCAAATAAAAGTGGGATAAGAGCTGGGTGATGATAATGATGAATTAGGTACTTAGTTGATTTGTTTGATGGAATATTATCACTCTGTTATTTTAATAAGGAAGTAGAAATATTTTATCGTTTTAGAAATGTTACGTGAACGGAGAGAAGTATAGAATTTGGAATGTTAAAATTTGATATATAGAAGCAGAGCAAGAAGTTAATATTTTTTTATATGTACTTTTCTAAAATTAAACAAATAATTAATTTCACGGTGAGGGAAAAATGTACAGATACTCGGGCTGTATATTTTATCGTCAAGTGTAGATGTGTGACTCGCTTACAATGATATGAAATCAAAACGTTAATCAAAACAAAAAAAAAACACTAGTGATACAATAAATTACAATAAAAAGGGCTTGCATAAACCCTGCTCTTAATGTGCCCCGTAGAGTAATTATGGTAACAGACCTGATGTACTGTCATTCGTTCCGTAGCTTCTAGGCTCTAGTGTGGAACGCAACATTCGTTGACACGCTGGCCCCGTCTCACACCTGAGAAACCATATTAAGAGCCGGCGCTGCTGCAGAAAAAGCTGAAACGAAAAAATGATCCAAATATTCGTGTCTTATTCAACATTTGTTTTAGGTTCTTAGGCTTTTGAAACACAAAGTATATACTTCGCCTTATTGCCTCCAAAAAATTACCTCCGATATAATGTTAATTATTTCAATGAAAATAAATATGTATGCTTGTTCGTGTCAATTCCATACATAATGGCAAATAACAATACATGTCATAGCAAAGTTGAAAATCACTGACGCTGTTTTTGACATTTTGAGCCTCATTTTTCCTGTCTTACGAATCATTAATCTTATATTTTTGTTAGCAACGAATGATGGTCGAATTTTTACAAATAAACGATCATTAGGTAGGTTAAATTATATTCCTTTTAAGATGTTAAATATAGCTTTAAAGCTTGTTCCGTATGGCAGAATTTCATCCGTTTTGTAAAATTCCTTAAATTATATCTTAACCTTAATCATAACTTAAACACGTGTCAACTTAATAATGATCGTGGTTGAGCCTGTTGATTGAACCCGCATCAGGTTGAATTGGCCAGTGACCACTGTACCATCTCGGCTTTATATTTTTATTTAGTACGACTTCTAATTCAATTGAAGCGACTGATGTCAGCTCGCTTTTATTTTCATTCCAAACGTGTAATAGAAAGGATTTTCAACGAATTCGAGTTTACATTTTTGAGATAAAACGAGAAGTAATTTTTTAACTGACTAAAATCTAGCATATAGTTGACTGAGGCAGGAATTGAATAGAATATAATTTCTTCACAAGATGATGATGAACAATGTATAAGTATTCTGTATACAAGTGGACTTTTACAAGCTCTCACTCATTTCATATGATATGTCCAATCAGAAAGTAAATTCCGAAAAAGACCGATTAGTTTCTTACTCAATAGCTACTCTTTTCTAATAAATAGTTAATAGCACCCAATGCTTAAAATCTAAATGAAACTGTAACGCGTGTGAGAGGGGGGAGGTGATTTTCTGGTATATTATCTTATTTATCTCTCATAACGCGTATTCAGGATACTTGAGTAGTTAAGTCTAATATTAGTTTGGATAAAGAAATTTAATAGTAAAACTTTTGGTATTTTTTAACTGAATAAAACACTTTAATATGTGAAACAGGAAAATCTAAATCAACAATCTGTCGGAATTTTCATGTCCTTTTTCGAATCAGCCCCGCGTTGCTCGAATGTTTTGGAATATTCATTTTTCTCAACGAGCACTCATTTAAAGTCGGGCTTTGTTCGCAACAGCGCATTTGGCTGTACAAATGCAACAGTTGGAAGCGTTTATTTGATTGCAGCGGATTTTCACGTAAAAAAATGTATTGCTTATTCTCTGGCATATCGGAATCGAGTGAAATCGGAAGAGTTATTCCGTTAAAAGATATTCGACTTACAGAAGAAGTGGTACATTCTGTAAAAGGCACATTTATATTCTAAAAGTTTGCTATCGTATTTTGAAAATTAAGAATTGAGATATTAAGTGAAGTGAAAAAGTGCAAAAGGTAAAATTGTTTTTGTAACTTTGTATCGAGGTTTAAAATGTATTTTAAGTATTGAAAGTGAAATCGAAATAATTCACGTGATGAAAATGTATTTTGATTTGGATATATATCGGGCAAAAGAGCGTTCGCTCGTTCGTTTTCTGATTTTATTTCCTGCACTTTTAGGATTCACAAAAGCGTACAAAATATTTAGTTTTAAATTCATTTTATATCGTACAGTTTATACAACCAATCTGATCGCTCCTACTTCTTATGTACATACGATTTCGATAAGATCTTTTTTCTAAATCGTATTCTCTCCTAAAATAATTGTTAACACTAAAGTGCCGCAATCATCACTGTATCAACTTGTAAGACACCTCGACTTAAACATTCGAATGTATCCAATATACACTCGAATAATTTCCAATAATTAAGTCGCCGTAAGCTATTTTAGCACCTTATCAGCTCCCATTGTCTTAAAACAAAACATTAATATATATCACGACATATTCATCCATTCATTTAGAATGGCCTGAGAAGCTTTGATGTTTGTAATTGCGTCTACAATTCGGATGTATAAAAATGATCGGAGACGTAATATCCGCAGTGCCCAGCTGCACGTCGGTCCGAAAAAGTGGGGCCAATAGTGTCTTATACAGTGAGTTAAAAATCAAAGAAAATTCCTCTTTTAGATGGGGCTGTTCACAACTCAACATAAAAATGAAACATCGCCATGGTTAATACTGTACAATACGCTTTTCACCCCAATATTATCCTCATAATTAGGAAGCCTACCACTTTGTACCTTTTTTTAAATTATAATTGGGATCTATGAGCACCATCACTTCATTATCATTATCATAATTATCATCATCATGGATTTTGATGAGGTTTTTTTTTTAATAGATAAAGTGATTCGAGAGGTAGGTATATTATAGTACATGGAAAATATAGTAAAGATAAGTGATAATTTTAGAAGTTTCTAATCTGATGTATGTAAACAAATTATCTGTTATATATAAATTTAAATATATAAGTATATTTAGTATCAGTATTGTACCCGTGCGAAGCCGAAGCCGGGTCGCTAGTCTTTTTAAAAGTCTAACAGTAGTACATACGTAGTGTAATTACAGGCACAAACTATAGTTAAGAAAATTGCTGGCATTAGTGACGTAAAAAATTCCTAATATTTCTTGCAAAGCCAATATTTATACGGGTACGCTATTTACCAGACCATTTATCTATTATAAAGAAAACTTTCATTCTTAAAAAGTAATTATTACAAAGTAAAATACAACCGACGGTATTATAAATATCTTATAAACTCTTAGGCTTTTCGATTTTAATAATATTTTCATTAATTTTCCACCCGGAAGTCTTAATTTAAGATGTATATCCAGTAAAGTCAATTACTTGGCAAAATCTTCGGCGTCCATAGCAAAAATAACTTCCGGCTTGAACAAGGGAAGTGAGAAGTTTGATTAGGACCCGTGAGAAATTTGCGAGAGTGAAATCAACCTTAAAATTTGCATTGCTAATTTTATTTTATGCATATCAGTGAACCAATAAACTCGCCTATTATTATTATGAAGCCATTATCAATTTCATCGCATCTAACTAGTACGATTAGGCTCAGTACACGTGAAACTTTATCCGAGTTCGCGGATTCAAATGCGCAAGCTAGCTTTCATTTGTTTATTAATTAGTGGTTGAACACCACGTGCGAAATGCTGAAAGAGAACATTGTAAGGAAACCTGCATGACACGACGTCAAATTATGTTTATGCTAATTTGAACTGAATCAAATTTTTGTGCATGTTATTTTGGCCAGTTGTTTGTAAGGAACCACTACATTAGCCACGTCCATAAACATTGTCGCCGTAAAAAATATTAACCAATTACATGACACTGAAGCATCATCAACCTTTGAAGTAAAACACATTTAAACTCCAATGTACCTTGCCTGCAGTTCAAATTTAGTTTTAAAGTCGTTTGCAAAAATTAAAGATTGATTTGGTAATTTCAATAAGGTGAGGTTTTATATAATCGATACTAATATTATAAATGCGAAAGTAACTCTGTCTGTTAAGTTAGCGTGAAGAGGTCACGCTAAAATGAAAATATGGCTATCGTAGGTACATATTACATACAATACAACAAAAGTAATAACATAGAAAAAGTTTTGCAAATATATTTTTTGTTTTCCTTGACTTTTTAACGAAAGGGCCCGTGACGAAAATTTTCTCGAAGGGCAAAGATAATTCTCAAAGGGTCTATTGAATTATTGTATTAAACAAGATGACGCCCCAACTTTGTTTAGTGCGAAATAAAAATATAGATGTCATAAAGTTTTTTTTTTTAATTTGATTAAACCGCCAACCAGTCCATTGCTTTCATCAATACGAGCTTGTTCGTTTGCCACATATAACATAACAAGGCAGATGAGAAAACATTTCTAAGTATACATATAACTATTTGATTATAAAATAAAATAAAATAAAAATAAAAATAGCCTTTATTTCTACTACTTACAACTTATACTTTTATAGTTTATATTGCTAGATCTAAATTCTATTTCTAAGTAAACAAGTGTATTATAAGGAAAAACAAAAAAATATATTTTAAATTTAACAAGTAGTAGTCGCCTCTCTGGCGTAGGCCTCTCCTAAACCTTTCCACTCTTCACGTTCCCGTGCCTCACGCATCCATAAGGGCCCCCGTCTTTGGTTAAAGATGTCATTCCACCTTTTGCTTGGTCGTCCTCTTCTTCTTTTTGTGTTTCTTGGGGTTGTTGTTTTCCCATTTTGTTAGGCGTTTTGCACATCTGGTATTGTACATTCTACAGACGTGTCCTGCCCAATGCCATTTGAGTAGTCTCGCTCTTTTCCTCCGCGAAACGTAAGTGATTCAGTAGTTCTCCATCTATTCGTATTCCTCTTGTTTCCCAGTCCAGGCGTCTGAAAATGGATTCGAGCACTGCTGTGAATAACTTCGGGGAGAGCGGGTCCCCCTGTCTAACTCCCCTATGTATTGGAAATTCTGCACCTTCGCGTTCTAGACGTACTTTGGCGAAGCATTTTGTATATATATTTTTAATTAGGTTTACATATTTTTGGTTGACGCCTTGTTGTGTGAGTGCCCATATGGCTTCGAAGTGTAGAGAATCAAATGCTTTTGTGTAGTCTATAAAGCAGATATATATAGTCTTTCTATACTCTTTTACTTTCTCTATTACTTGTGTCACAGTGTGGATGTGGTCTACAGTCGAGTATCCTTTCCGGAAACCTGCTTGTTCGCGCGGTTGGTGTTCATCTAGGGTCCCTGGTATTCTATTCAATATGATCTTTGAAAAAATTTTGTATAAGTTCGACATGAGACTGATGGGTCTATAGTTGTTTAGATTACTTCTATCTCCTTTTTTGAACAGTAGAATGATTGTGGATTTTGACCATTGGTCCGGTGTGGTTTCGGTTCTAAGAATGTTATTGAACAAAGCTTGTAGAGGTTTCAAGAGTATGGTCGATAGAGATTTAAGGGTTTCGTTAGTAATGTTGTCGCTTCCTGGGGACTTGTCATTTTTTTGGGATTTTATTGCGAACTCGATCTCTGAAGTTAAAATTGTAGGTATCTCCTGGTTTACATTTTCTCCGTTGAACTTGCTTGATTTTTGGTAGAGAGGTGAGTATGTTTTATCTGTACCAGCATAGAGTTCTTTGTAGAATTGTGTGGCTTCATTTATTATATCAGGACGTTTGGTTAGCGTAATACCCTGTTTATTCTTCAAGTTGCCTGTCCATTCTGATTTTTCTATTAACTCTTTATAAGCTTTACGTACTCCCCCCGTTTTACTTATAAATCTTTCGAAGGTGCTCTGTCGTATTGCCCGTTTTTGTTGCGTAATATTTCTATTAATTTGTTTGCTTATTCTTGTTAGTTCACGTTTCACATATTTTGTTCTCTTTTTCGTATATAGTTCTTTTCTTTGCTGTAATAGTTCTTTTGTTTCATCATTTATATATTTATTTGCAAGTTTTCTTTTTTGGGGTAGCTGTTTTGAAAAGTTTTGTAACTCAATTTCTAGCTTATCGTATTGATTTTGTACTGTTGTATGTGTATTGTTTCCATAAATTTGTGTTCCCAATGTTTAGCGTCGTTTTCTGAGATATTCGGTATGAATCTGGTATACCCAGCGGAGTTTATTTTTCTTCTTTGTGGCTTTAAAGTTAATGACAGCGCACATCTAATCATCCTGTGGTCAGAGTTGAAGTTCAGGTTTTTTATTACATCGAAATTCTTTATATAGGTTGGTTGGTTTGTTAGTATGTAGTCTATCTCGTTAAAGTGTTTATTGTTTGGTGATCGCCATGTCCATTTTTTATGAGGTATGCATTGAAATATACTATTCATGAAGTAATAGTTATTTTCGATTGCAAATTCTACTAGTCTTTGGCCGTGCTGGCTTCTATCTCCGTGTGCGTATGGCCCTATATTTTTTTCTTCATTTTTTTGGGTTATCCCTATTTTTGCGTTGAAGTCACCGAGCAAGATTATATTTTTTGTGTGAGTGGAGTCTAAAACGGATTGCAATGTTATATAAAAATGCTCTATATCTTCTTCATTGCATTGTTCTGTGGGGGTTCTGTATGATTGTATGAGTGACCAGATAGAGTTGTCGTATATTTGTATTTCTAGTATCGTCACGCGGTCCGAGAGACATTTGAAATTTACTATTTTAATTTTAAATGTTTTTTAATTAAAAATCCTACTCCATTTCTTCCGTTCGTTCCACGCGAATGAAATAAGATAAAGTCTGTGTATTCTTCTATTGATTCTTTTTCTTTTCTTATCTCACACAAACCTATAATATCCCATTTTATTGACATAACAGCGTGCCTTAGTTCTTCTATTCTACTGTCCGATAATAATGTTCTTACATTAAAGCTTGCTATGTAGAGATTTTATCTCTAACTATTTGATTAATCAATTAGTAAATTAATGTTTACAATCACTGTGATGCTTAAAATCAAATTAAAAATGTCTTTGTATTATTATAATTATTTTAATAATTACATTATGGTATATCTATACAAAAAAGTTTTATTGACATTTTTTGCTAAAAAATTGTGAAAAAATATTCACTGGAATGAAAAATTCGGGGATGAACTTGTCCCGCGCACTACCGTGCTCTGAGATGAATCTGAAGTAGAGTAAAGAGAAACATTATGTAAGATAAGGGTAAACAGGGATGGCAAAGATGAAATGTAGCAATCTCCGCATTTCTAGATGCTTACAATGCCCGAAGCACTTCGAATATCTAACTCATAGTTCAGAGTACATAGTGGCTTGAAATTAATTGAATTGTTAGAAATTATTATTTTGATTTAAAACAGTTATTGTTTAAAGTAATTGTATTTGTGAATGTGTATTTCTTAGACGTTTTTGTTAAAATTTTCTAGTAATTTCGGATAATTTAAAATAACTATTGATATTATTTAAATGATTATCTCAAAAAAAAGATTTTCTTTATTTAACGAGTTTTTATAAACAATGGAATCTATTGATAAAGTCAGATTTACTTGTTTTTATAATATTAGCATAGACAATATGAGTAAGATTTAATCTATACATATAATAAAATTGGAGTGTCTGTAATATTAAAATAACTGCTTTACTAAATGCATATGTACATATGTATACACGGTACCTACACCAACTTTTTTTTACAATTTTTGTCTAAAAATTTTGGACCGATTTTGACGGGTCTTTCACTAGTAAGTAGCCGATGCAATGAGAATTAACTTTAGCTAAAACAATAACTTTTTTTTGGTAATTGTTAGTTATTCAAACGCGCACGAAATCGCGGACCCATCTATATCTATATTGTAAAGAATTATATACATTTAACTCAAAAATTAGCAAATTTAAATTTAGTTTACGTCATATAATTAAACTATAGCAGTTTCACTTGCATTTTGTGCTTTCTGTTTTTGTTTTTATTTTTAATATAATATGTTATTTGTTTGTATTAATATTAAGTGGAAACTTGATTGACTTATGTTTTTCTTATATTTGTTTTTTACTATTAATTGTTTGTTTCCCAAATAATCATCATCATCATCGTCATCAGCCCGTTTTTGTCCACTGCTGGACATAGGCCTCTCCAAGTGCACGCCACTGTGGTCTTTCTCCGGCTACTCGCATCCAGCTCCTGCCTGCCGCCTTGCGTATATCGTCACTCCACCGTGCCATGAGGACGTCCTATACTACGTTTTCCGAGACGCGGTCTCCACTCTATAAAACGTTTTCCCCAACGGTTGTCGGTTCTACGACAAATATGACCAGCCCACTGCCACTTCAGCTTACTAATCCGGTGGGCTATGTCGATGACTTTGGTTCTTTGACGGATCACCTCATTTCTGATGCGATTCCTCAGAGAAACGCCGAGAATAGCCCTTTCCATAGCACGCTGAGCGACTTTAAGCTGGTGGACCAGCCTTGTCGTGAGTGTCCACGTTTCAGCTCCGTATGTCATGACGGGTAGGACGCACTGATTGAAGACTTTCGTCTTAAGGCATTGTGGGATCGACGATGATAAGATTCGACGTAACTTCCCAAACGCTGCCCAACCCAGCTGAATTCTTCTATTTATTCTATTTAATTTCTGTTTCCCAAATAAATAAATAAAAATCTACTGTCTAATATAAGTCTTAAATTGTGTAATTCACAATTACTATAGTAGAGCAGAAAGCGCATAATGTATGAGTTATTAAATTGAGTATAAAATATAAAATAAAACATTTCCCAAGCAATTTATTACAAACGTAAAGATGAAGAGAGGTTGTAACAATTCTATTCTAGTGTATAAAAGCTCTTTGTTTATATTCTCATTTCTTATTCATTTTCATAATAAAAGCAAATCTATCTTATAGAATTATTATTTGTTTGTTTGGTTGGATCTGTATTATAACTGTGGACGAATTTAGATACAATAGTTTTGTTGAGGTAAATATTTTTATTCCGTGATGATTGCTAGTGTTTTAACAACAGTTTTAATTTATTCTTATGTAAAGCAGACGATGGATATGAAATAACGAGTTGTTATCGATTTAAATCTATGCGGATGAAGCGAAGCGAGTAAGCTTGTTAACATATATTTAGTGTCGTTAATCTAACAGTCTAGATGAAAATTAAAGTTCTTAATGTTCTCTATAATCAGTATAAAATGTGATTATTATTTAGATACATAGAATACTTATTACCTTTTAATTACAGAATGATGTTTTCATGACCATGTTTTTACTTGGTGGTAGGGCTTTGTGCAAGCCCGTCAGGGTACGTACCACTCACTCATCAGTTATTCTACCGCCAAATAACAGTACCTACTCAGTATTGTTGTGTTCCGGTTTGAAGGGTGAGTGAGTCAGTGTAACTGCAGGCACAAGGGACATAAAAACTTAGTTCCCAAGGTTGATGGCACATTGACGATGTAAGGAATAGTTAATATTTCTTACAGCGTCATTGTCTATAGGTAATGGTGACCACTTACCATCAGGTGGCCCATCTGCTCGTCCACCAACCTATACCATAAAAAAATGACCATTTTCAAGTAACTAGATAATTACACAAATCTAAACTCTCATACTTTTAAAATCACGAAAATGCAATTCGAGTGGAAAGAATAAACGAGCTGAGGTGGCAGCTATATGTACTTTACATGGTATGGGTAAAGGAAGGAACAGGCTGACTACCACTACTGACAATTTGCTGTAAGGAAAACCTGTGAAGACTTTTACGTTTGATTCGAGATTTAAACACCGGTCTGCATCCCTATTCATCAACGCGTATCAGTTACATTATATACCAAAGTTGTGTAAGCCTATTAAGTATTTTAAATATAATATTCATAAATAATCATTAAAGGTTATATAACTTCTAGCTGTTGAGCTTTATTCAGTCACAGAATTATATGAATGTAATGAATACTTTTTGGTTTGACATTTTTATAAATAAAAGTAGAAATATAATATTATTAAATTTGACATGGGAATTGTTAATCTGTCTTTAAATACGGAAGGTAATATATGATTGTAAAGAAAACTGTAAAAATAAATATTGTAAACCATGTTAAATATTATTAATTATTTGAAGTTCCTGATTATATGGAAGCTGGATCTACAGTAGTAATCATTTTATTTAATATACTTTATTGTACACCACTAGAAAATAGTACATAAAATACTTATAATTAAGTATTCTGTAATACAAGCGGCGGACTTCTAATTAGCTGTTTCTTCCAGACGACCTAACCGAAAAGGAGACTTAAAAATAAAATATTGAGAACCGAATTTTAGTAGTTCTTCGTGTTATACTTTTAATAAAATGCATAATATATTTTAAAGTTTTAACCTGTCAAAAGATAGCATATATTACTAAACTTTGTTGTTTGTTGAAACTATTAACAATTTACTGAAGAAAAATTAAGTCTCGCAATGTTAAGAAGTAAATAAACTTAATATCAGATTTTTCAGATCCTGCGGGCGGAATAAGTATTTGATTATCCTAGTAATTATTTAATATATTAAAAATATTATCCGTCATCTTTTATTTGTATTAAGATTAAATTATTTGTATTTACTGTAAGTTCAGCGCTCAAACGTTTCATTTCTAAGAGTCTTTTTATTCTGTTTTTCACTTTTATGTTGTTTTAAGGTCTTCAAGTTTTTGGCCTTGTTCCTAATATTCTTATCGCCTTTGGAATTTTTGGATTCACATGTTGCTTTCATTTGATACGAAATTTTAAGAACAAATATCTACACTAGATGTATATGTTAAAACTTTGTAGATATAATATAAACAAATTGTTATTATTTTGCCATAGTATGAGAGGTTTATTGTCGATGGAAGAGTGTTCTACTAAAACAATAACATATACACGAAAACTCCATTTGTAAGATTTGAAAATCTTTAAAATGATAACCAAAAAATTAACAACTTTTATTTATTTATCTACACAAATCTTAATGACTATTTGTTAATAAAAACATTTATAAAGTATGACAGCTATCTTGTTTTTCGTACTGGCAAAGAACTGAAAAAGAGTGTCAATGGAAGTCGAACGACGCTCTTGTGAAGCGTCGCGGCGAGGGTAGCGAGGCAGCCATCTTGAATGCAGTTACATTCAAGATTTCCCTAATCGCTAATTTCCAATAGTTTCTGTATTATTTTTTCATTATGTGAAATTATCTGTGTAATTGATTTGCTTAATTAAAACTCTACTGAATTTGTGAATAATACTTTGAATATACGCCCACTTATAATTAATTATTCTGATATTGGCAGTAAAATGTCAATAAATACGTGTAATGCGTAGCGGAACGTATTCCTATGGGTTAGAGTGAGAGAATAGCCTAAATACGGCAGCCGTATACGTAAGACTGACTGACGCCGTAACACGTTACGTAACGAAGCGGGTTACCCTCCAATAAGAAGCTATGTAGCTTCAAAAAATATTAATCGATGAATTTATCTCTTTTGTTATACAGTATTCATCCTACTATAAAAATATCCTTTAAATTTTAACTTTCTGAAGAAGCATCATAAATATAATGTATACAGAAAGATAAACTTTACGTGGCGAACTCCTACATCACTAAACTTATAATATGTACTAATATTTTAAAGGTGAAAATAACTCTGTCTGTGTGTCGCTCTTTCTTCTTTATGAGATTTCACTACCAAACCGTTAAACCGATTTTGATGAAGTTTGGTATGAAGCAAATTTGAAGGAAGGACATAGGTTACTTTTTTGGCTAACACATGACAGACAAACCGCTACAACGCAGGCCGACAGCTAATATTGTAATATTCGTTAATATCTCAATATTTAATGATAATAATACAGTTTATTCGTATAAAGTCGGAACTGCTAGCTTTATCATATAGATAAAAACACCATTCACTATTGAATCTGGAAATAATGCTGGCGACACACACGAGTTGAAGGATGCGAGTCTATTATATCTGAGCACTATGAGAGCATATTTCCGATGTCTGATCCGATTATATGATTTAATTTATCTCACAGGCGTGGCATAGCATTAATGATACATGTTAAATATATTATGTCATTTGTGTTTATTATAATTTGTATGTTTGTGTGAGTGTACGTATCATACATATACACTTATTAAATTTATCATTTAGCTTCTACCAATTATAGACCGTTTCCAAAGGTCTGGAAGAAATCGCTACATTGTTGATGAGACTGAATTTTGGGCATAATTTTAGTCTATTTTTATTATTAAGGGCGTTTTGGATGATGAAACATAGTTATTTCTGTCTGTCTATTATATTGTCTTATTCACAGGAATTTTTACTGTATAATTTCTTGTATTTTATATTAATATTTTAGTCAACATTTTTGTGTCCCTCCAGATCTCCTTTATGATTGTAGTTTTTCGCGAGGTGCTACCGAAATAGTTTGTTTAAAGATACTATTAGACTAAGTGATTGAATTGGCTAGTCACATGTCCGCAGTCGTTGAAGAAGATGAGTAGATTGAAGATCGCAAATCGGAAAAGTCTGGTACAGCGATCTTCAGCTAGGTGGACTAAGAACCTGGAGAATGTGGTGCAAACTGAATTTATTTACTTTCCGATCGCGGCCTATCGAGGCTCAAATATACACACAAATGAAATCATAAATATCGATCCAGCTGTTTAGGAGGAGTTCAGTGATATATACACATATAGACTAGGCGTTTATTAAAAAAATCGAATAAAAATATAAAAAAACTTTATTCAAGTGGGCTTTTACAACAAGTACTTTTGAATCGTTATTTAACAATTGAGTGAAGCTACCACCGGTTCGGAGAGTAGATTCTATCGAGAAGAACCGGCAAGAAAATCAGTAGTTACTCTTTTTCAACATTTAAAAAAATACAGTCATGTTAGTTAATACAATTATTTAAATTAATATATCCTGCCTGGAAGTCAACAGGTATTAATTCCACGCTTTTTTAACATCTAAAAAATCTTATATCGATTTTTAATAGGTTTGATTATTTAATAACCCTAAAATGACTTTTGAATGCTACGTAATTGAATGCCGAATTCCTTATACATATCTTTGAATCAATTAACCATTTCCCAGTTAGATCACGTTCAGTGATCACGTGAATAATTAAACGGTCTGGAATCGAACCTCCTATGCAGGTTATTGCGAACGGCAAAGGTATGCCATTACGGAGTCTTATGACCGTCAGGAATGTGAAATTAATAATACTTGATAGTATAATTACGGTCTGCGGACGGGAGCAGAGCGAAGGAACGCTGAAGTAATAAAAATAGAGAAATTAATCCGTACCTTTCCGTATCCGTATATTTGTAATATTCAATTAGTAAGTTATCATTAGATCTTTCTCTAACAATGTTTTTTAAAAAAAGTGGCTCGGGTCCGAGCTACTTTCATAGCTAGGAGAGTCAGGTTGAAAAGTTTTTGACTAGGCGGCACGTATTTAAAAACGTAGGTATTCGATTTTTGAATATGTACAGTTTCATAAATTTCCATGAATAGAATGAGATATACTTCGTATTGAGGATAGATCGATATGCACTAATTTAGTGTTTTTATTCCGATGGATATGTCTTCTTACATATTTTTTATTGGAGTCATTCGTTCTCATTCAATCGCTTGGTGGTAGGGTTTTGTGTAAGACCATCTGGGTAGCCATCGTTCACTCGTTATATATTATATAATGGGTGAGTAAGCCAGTTATTCCTAATGTTGGTGACACATTACTATCTTGTAAACATCTATGTAAGGAATTAATATAGATTTTTAATTTTCTTAGCTTTACCTTAAAGCATGGTTAAATAATTTTCTGTCTTTTTCTTTCGAATATCTTTAATAAAATATATATTACCATATGGTTTGCTTGTGTTTATGTGCTAGGCTATATTAAATACTATAAACTTAGGTTCTTAATTAATACACATATATTTATAATAAAATACTATTTCACTAAACAATCAATTCATATTCACTTTAATATTACTTTCAAGCTTATATTTGTCAAAATTCAAAATACATTTTTGTCACGAATACAACGAATTATTTGTTGAACCGATGTTGTTATGTCAATCAAAGGTCAAAGTTGTTTATTTGCCTGAATTCCTAGTATCATTAGAATGGTAATTATGCTATACAATTTTGAGCTACAATAATTAGGATCTGAATTAATAGTAATAAACATCAACTAACGTGCTAAGATTTTGAAATATAATAATATCTTAACCGTGCACGAGGTACACTACACGTGTGATTATACCCTTATATTTTGTTAATGTTTCTCTGTCAACTTTAATTTTATAAATACGAAGCGATCTGCATTAAATATAAATTATTTATATGCAAAATGAAATAAAGAAGAGAGTATTGTGTTCGTCGGCAACGAGGCTGCAAGGCCAGCTGAAACGAGTTGTCAACCGAACTTCCTGTATGATCGTACTTTACACATAACAAACTGTTGCATTTATACAATTGAGTGATTTAATTTTATAAATAAATATGATATTCTTAATTCAAATATATTTCACAAATAATACACGTATTCAATAATATTACGGAATACACATAGTTTAAGAATATAAGCATGTTTATAATTCGAACGAGGATCAGGAATGAAGGAGAATGAAGAATCAAAATCTCATAGCTTAAATTAAGAAGTAACCTTCGAAGAATTAATATTTATTCTGTGGCTTTGTTTAAGTACGTTTTAGCCCGTAACTCGGGTAGGTTAGAATCATCATAAATTCTACCAGCAAACAGAAATAGTTACTATTTTTGTGTTCCGGATTGAAGGATGATTAAGCTAATATGGTCGGACTGATAATATGAGAAACAGTATTGATTTTACCAAGACCGTGAGTTTATTTATTGCCTTGTGGAAAAATATACATTTAAAATAAATAGCCTGAAGATTGGATGTTTACAAACTTTGAGCTATTACTGAAATCTCTTGCCAGAAAAATAACAAAAGTTTTAATTAACTCGTGAGGTTTCAAGTTAGGACAAGATAATAATAAAATACATTGAAACGATTGGTTACTTTGATAGTAATAGGTTAGGACTTATTTTTACTTCACCTTTTATGAACCTAGGTCGATGTTTAAAGATAATGTTGGAACAGTAACAATAAGTTATTACTAAGTTAAACACCTTCTCAATATTATTAGAAATAATGTAGTAAATTCATTTTTCAAATAATTTAATATTCGATTCCAACAAATGTTACTTTTATCAACCGACTTCCAAAAGGAGGAGGTTATCAATCCGTCTGTATTTTTTTTTTTTTTTTTTTTTTTTTATGTTTGTTACCTCATAACTTTTCACTGGGTGGACCGATTTTGATAATTTTTTTTTGTTTGAAAGGTAGTGCTTCCCGTGGGGTCCCATTTTTTTCATTTTTTTTTCCTATGATGGTATCCATGTGAAAACGACATAAGTCTTAAATTTGCATTATGTATATGCGCGACAAATAGGTGAATAACTGAAAATCACGATAACCAATTTTGATAATTCTTTTTTTATTATAAAATATATACTTCAAGGGTAATTTGGTGAAAGTTTGGTAAGGTTTTGAGCACAGGATCCATGACAAAGTAACGGAACGGAAGGGAACGGAACAATTCTGAGGAGCACGTTAGCGATACTCGGTCGAATCTTTTATTTATAGATTATTTGGATATTTGAGTCACCTTCCGTAATGTGGTTATGTTTATGTAATTATCATAGTCGAATATTATAATCAACTAGCTACCCACCCCGGCTTCGTTCGGGTGCAATACTGATACTAAATATACTACAGAATTTGTTTATATACGACATCACATCGCAAACTTCTAAAATTATCAGTGTTTCTTTACTATATTGTTCATGTATTATATACACAAACCTTCCCCTTGAATCACACTATCTTTTAAAAAAAACCGCATCAAAATCCGTTGCGTAGATTTAAAGATATAGGGACAGAGAAAGCGACTTTGTTTTATACTATGTAGTGATGGAACTCCTATACGGCTCGCAGTTAGGGTGCGATATGGGGCAGAATTTCTTACTATCTTTAATCAAATTTTGTGTATGTGATGTGATGTCATATGATGTACGAAATATAGTTGGTCTTTTTCAAAGTTTTTTTGCTGAGTTCGATTACAGCTCTTTCGAGGGATCCTTGTAGTTTACGCCGCGTGACGTATTAAATCCGCATTTTCAAAAGTCTATTTTTGCTTTATTCGCAAGTTTCCTTTAAAAATTGTCCTCGAAGTAGTTTCTGACTCATATAAACGGAACGCTTAATCTATCCATATTAAAAAAAATTAGTTATTCAACATCAGCTTCACTTAAAATCAAAAAATAAATAAAATTTTAACAAAAAGAAAAACCGACTTCAAACAAAACACTATTTTAAAACAAATGAATATACACGAAAAAGTAAGAAAAATAATTGCGTATTCAACATATTTTTTAGAGTCTTCCTAAGTTAAATGAAATGAAAAATATTAGACTACTTAAAAGTCGATTAACGATTATATCATGTAGTTATAGTTATTGTTATATTTGGAGTCGGTGTCAGCCAATAAAACCCTACAGTATATCTATCAAAAAACATTACGAGAATACTTTAACAAATATGTTTTTTACAAATTACCTTTTACACAATAATATACTGGATCAATCAAGGGGCTCGTATCGCTTCTTTCTTTTGATTGTTGGGGCAAGGGCACCGTGGCTGACACCGGCTCCAAATATACCAATAACTATAACTACATGATATAATCGTTAATCGACTTTTAAGTAGTCTAATATTTTTCATTTCATTTAACTTAGGAAGACTCTAAAAAATATGTTGAATACGCAATTATTTTTCTTACTTTTTCGTGTATATTCATTTGTTTTAAAATAGTGTTTTGTTTGAAGTCGGTTTTTCTTTTTGTTAAAATTTTATTTATAATCTGCTCAAGTTACCTATAGAATATATAAAACCTAGATTTTGAATGATGAATGAATTTGAAATATGAATGACTTTGAAAATATATTTTGAATAAGTGATCAAAATATTAAACATGATTATAGCACCAATAAAGATCTAATCTTATTGAGGCGTCCCCTTTGTCCAAATTATCGGCGTGCATTAATAAAATAATCTAATTTGTATTTTTATATAGTCTTTATCCTGTGTATATAGTCACCTCACGCACACTAAGACATCTTTTAAGCACATACTAACGCAATTGAGGGACGTGTCTTTGTGTGTGTCATCAATAGCCAATATACATTTAAAATCATTCGTTTAATTTGTTCTATTAATATAAATGAGACAGTTACTCTGTCTGAATGTCTAACACGATTTTACGGCCAAACTTCTGAACCTAATTTTATTTGAAGAAAGCTTGATCATTAAGGAAGATTAAATAATTAAATAAGCTAATTTTTAACACTTATCTATTCAAGACATAACAACTCGCCACGTAAAATGCGAGCGAAGCCACAGGCGACAGCCAGTTATGTATAAATTATCTTATTTATAAAACTTTAACGACTTCCATTCTGTGGCTCTAACCCTTTTCAACAAAGATAAGTTTTATAGGGGCGGAAGAAATTAGAGGTTTATAAAATTTCAATCTTATAAAGTACTTATAATTTAAAGCGAAACTCGGTAAATGTCACGTTGTTGGAATCAGAATTAGTAAGAATTTGCCTTTGTCTCTTCGGAAAGAGAAGCATTGAAGTCTGTTCCACCACGCCGTCTAATGCGGATCACCGAGAATATATATGTAAAATCATAATATAATAATTTGGTTTAAATTGTCTGGCTAACATAAGGTGAATAATTATCAATACTTGCAGGAAATGCACATTAAATCCGTTCTTGGTTTTGAAATGGTTATCTTTAATTACATTCAGGCTTTGTATTGTCTGCGCCATTGCGATAGTACACTGGACAAGCAATGCTTGTTCAGCTTGTTCGATATTATAACCGTAAATAACAATTCACAAAACAATGGTCCGCTGAGTTTCTTTCGCCGGTGTTTGATTTGACTGTCATTAGTACTATATATGCGTAATAAGTAATTATGATGCTTCCATATTGTTAAAAGTAAATTGAGTTTAAGTTTGATAGATTTACGAAAGTGTTCCTCACGCAGTTGTGGCAATTACTAGACACACTAACACCTGTGTCTACTACACGGACGATGGTGACGACGCTATCGGCAGATTCATCGGCCGAACGGCGGGTGCTTCATAAAGGACCATCCTCGAGCACAGCCTCAAGACATCTATACATAAACGCGACATCAGAGTTTCCGAGGTCGTGCTCTCTCTGATCAAGCGCGGACCAGGACCCGCTGGATTGTAGTAATACGAATTACACGTATACTGTTACATATTTTAGTATAGATTATGTATGTATTATTTTAAAATATTTAAAAAAAATATTGTAAAATATTGTGTATATAAATATCAGTGTGGGCCACGTCTCCCAAAGAAGATGACAAGAATGATTTGCAGCGAAGATCTGCTGATGTTTAGTATAAAATATATTAAAAACGCCAAAATGTTTAATATAAAATATTAATTGTGGATGTAGTAAATTAAAAACAAAAAAAAAAAGAGTTTCACAGCTTATATTATGTACTAACTTTTTATCTTGACTGTTAAATAACAAACGCCGAATTGTATAAAACGAAGAATTCCTTTCGCCTGTCCCGCGCCAATTACACGGGCGAGGTGGTGAAATTAATTTACAATGCAAATTTCGAACTTTATTTCAGTGTAATGAATTTCTCACGAGTCTCAACTAAACTTATAATTTCTTTGTTTTAACCAGTCATTTCTGTTAACGAGGCTTAGTGATTTCATTAGGACGTAATTTTCGTTTCTAGTTTTTGTAGCGTTATATAACAAATATTCCTCATATATATTTTTTCATAACTCAGTTATATTGTATTGTTACATTGGTAAAAAAAGTATATTATTCGATACGAGATTTTATAGATATTAAGAAAGCGTGGAGTTAATACCTGTTTACTTCCAAGCAGGATATATTAATTTAAATAATTGTATTTGTATTATACATGACTGTATTTTTTAAATGTTGAAAAAGAGTAACTACTGAATTTCTTGCTGGAATCTACTTTCCGAACCGGTGGTAGCTTCTCTTAATTGTTAAATGACGATTCAAAAGTGCTTGAAAAAGCCTACTTGAATAAAGTTTATTTTGATTTTGTTTTAAAGAAGAACAAAGAAGAAGAGAAAATTTGATAAAGTTCGTTAATTATATTTAAAATTCAGGTTAAAACAATTCACTATCAAAAGTGAACGCGTTGTCGAGTTTGTTATTTTACTCTGTGTGTTTGTAGGTAAACCATAAAACTATTTTTAATGGAACATCAACATCACAAACATTATCTTTAATCTGTACAAGTAGGTATAATTTATCTATAGTAAGTAAAGTAACAGCCTGTAAATTTCTTACTTCTAGGCTAAGGCCTCCTTTCCCATTAAGGAGAGGGTTTGGAACATATTGTCTTATTTCATTAAAATTCTGCCACATGTGCATTCCACCAACCCGCATTGGAACAGCGTGGTCCACCAAATAAGACACATGCAGGTTTCCTCACGATGTTTTCCTTTACCGCCGAGCACGAGATAAATTAATTATAATACAAATAAACACATATATGTACACATGTAGTGGTGCTTGCCTGGGTTTCAACCCGAATTAGTATTATAAACGTGACAGTAACACAGCGTGTCACTCTTCAACGAGCAAAATACTGAACCGATTTGGATGTAATATAAGTGCTTTTTATTTATGTACTTGTGTTTGAATGATGAGCCAATACAACAGATACTAGGACGGGGTTAAACTTTTTAATGACCATTTATAATCGAATTATTTGACCTTCCCAAAATAAAAAAAATGAAAGGTATTATTTACTTGGTAGTAGGGCTTTGTGCAAGCCAGTATTTAGCATTGTTGTATTCCGGTTTGAAGTTTGAGCCCGTGTATCTACAAGCACAAGGAACTAAGAACATCTTAGTTCCCAAGGTTGGTGGTGCATTGGGGATATAAGGAATGGTTAATATTTCTTACAGCGCCATTGTCTGTGGGCGGTGGTCACTTACCGTCAGGTGGCGCATATGCTCGTCCATCTACCTATAATATAAAAAAGTTCATCTCGGAAATACGTCCTTAATTACACTAAGTGCCATCCTCCTCCGATCGACCAAATACACGATTGGCTATTTAAATAAGTTGAACATTTTTCATTTCAGTACTTAAATACTAAAGTCCTTTAAGTTGACACTATAAGCCATAAATAAATGTTAAATGCAATATTTGAAAACATTTTAACTCAACTTTGATGAGTCGAACTTTAGCAATTTAAGTATTGCTTAGTAGCGGATGTTCGTAGCAAGAGAAGTACTGAGTTTGTTATAAATGTCTTTCAAGTCTTAGTACCCTAGATTTATATATAATGACATAAGTTGTTTTCCCTTGGGATTGACCTGACTGACTTCACCAGATGAGTGGTCGCTTTAAAATCAAAATATACTTTACACAAGTAAATAAGTGCGTCATCATCATCATCATCATCAGCCCGTTCTCGTCCACTGCTGGACATAGGCCTCTCCAAGTGCACGCCACTATATAATAAGTGCGGATATATGCGTTAATAATCTCAAATTTTTAAGAGAGTGCAACTCAAAACAATTGGGGAAACTAGAGTCAGGATAATCTTCCATTTACGGTTGGGTACATATATATTTTTAACAACGAAACCATTGGGATTTGCTGTATTATATTTTAACCACTAAACCACTACACCTAAACACATAAAGTAACACCATATATTACTAAAAATAATATTCAATATTTATTTGTATATGTATAATATATCAATGATAACTCTTATCGTATGTACATAGTAGAAGAATTCAATTTGGTCCCGATATATATATTATTATTATCAAGTGTTGCCCTGGCAGCCCTAAGCAAACTTCTCTGATATTAAGTAAACTAACTCAATAGACCCTTTCAAAATTACCTTTGCCGTAACGAAAACTTTCTCAACTCGATCGTTTCTTTTCATTTCGAAGTTGAAGAAAACAAAAAGGTCATTTGTTTATTGCGATTATTGTTTTTCATCAGTGTACGTTATATATACACACACATATGTATATATCAATATTTGTATACTTACTACTCGTATATATAACAGCTCATACTTGAAATATGTTACTTTTTTGTTAATAAATATTAAAAAGTATATTTTATAAAACATTCTTTATTTATTTTTTTTAAGAAGGAGAATAATTTGGAGTCATTGCTTCGGTCTTGATGTTACATAATACAATTTGATATTATATAAAAGAAATAAATATGCTTTGTAATTAAAATTGAGCCAATGTGAAAAATGGCAGAATCGTAGGATAAGTCATACTTATTTAATTTTAAAGATCTTCTTAAAAAATTTACATTAAAAATATATAATAAGCTAATAAAAAATATATATTTAGCAACTATTTAATTTCAAATATTTTTAAATTGTTATGTTACAAGTTTATATATTATAGGACATTGAAGCCTAAGTCTTATAAATTAAAATAATATTTTAAAAAGCCGTTCAAGCTAAATAAAAACCTTTAATAAGAAATATACTTGAAGTAGTATCTTACAAGCACTTCTAGGTAACCAATATAACCTATATCTTAAGTTTGTGTTACGTAAATTTTATTTATTTTTTAAGAATCGGTAAGAAAAACGGATATTTAGACACAACACTAATATATTGTTAGGTATTGTTTGGTATAGTTTTCAGTGTTCATGTGTGTAAGTAATCAATGTGAGTTTTTTTCATTCCACCAAAACTTGGAACGCCTGAATAGATTTGGATTTATAGGGCGTATTAGAATATATCATCCAGAGTAACAATGGCTATAAATTAATTAAATCAGTATTTTAGTGTGTTTGTTTGTTAGGTCAAAACTGTTAATACCGTATATATATTACTATTAATTTCACATTTCATACTAAAACCATTGATAATTCCTTGTAGTTCAAAATTATACAAATATTTTACATCAAATTTGATCATTATTTTAGTCCTATATTATTATGACGTCATACAATAAAATGGTTATTAAATGACGAAGTAGTAATTAATGTAAGTATATTATACATATACTATTCCAAACTTACACATACATCGAAGATTAATAAAGGAACTTGCAAAGAAATATTTGAAATACTGAACGAAGTTCACGAGACTGATCGATCGCCTACACCTGTGACTTCAAACGTGTGAGTGAGTAATTAACACTATAGTAGAACCATGCAGGAAATTATTCCCTCTGATTGAGAATTAAATTATCCTCACTTAGTCTAAAAGGAAGGTTCGACCTGACAGTAATTTATTAACCTATTACTATAACTCAATTGGTGGAATAAAGGATGAATGGTTTGAACCCTGTGACAACGTCTTACACTGAGGAACGACTGTTATTTAATACATTTATTTTTATTCTTCACAGCGCTAAAATTAATGACTAGTGGACAAAATTAATGAATGACTTATCCATTTTAATATTGCAAAATTTTTCGAAATATTTAGATCATGAAGTATCGAGACTGAGGATTCATCTCCCATCTCCTGTTGTGTAGGATGATAGTCCCAAGTTTTTCCATCAATCAGCTGGGATAAAGTCCTATAAAGCTTCAAATCATCAGTGGCATATTTAAAGGTTATGTAACTGTTTTTGCAATTAAATAGACCAAGACAATAGAGTTCGGAACCTCTTTGCACAGAGATTTTAATTTTTAAAAAAGATCAGATTTGAATAAAATATTTTTATAAAAAAGATGTTTGTCCGATTTTCTATTCCAACTATTGAACGAAGACTTGTAATTGTAATTAGTAGTTTAAGTTTTTTCCAGTCTCTCTCATTTTATTTCTGATTTAATTCCGGCACGTTTCAAAGTAAACGGATCAAAGGGCGACTTTCGTGTAACTTTTTAAATCTGAAGACTGACTCCTGTCGTCCCCCATAAAAATGTTTTAACGTATTGTATTCAGAGATTCCTTTTTAGAAAGCTTTTCAATCAAGTTCCGTCAGTTGTAATTTAAGATAAGGTTCTTTAAACAATTTTCTAATCTGTAAGACAAAATAGAAAGTGTTTAGTTATTTCTTTTCATGATATACATATTTAGGTAGGTGGGCGAGCTAAAACTATTTCAACCTATTTCAATAATAACCTTTCAATGTATTTATGGTAAAATATTCTAAATAGATGGAAAGTAATATTGTTAGGTAATTAGTCCCAGAGCTCTCGCAGACACCTAAGATATAATTGTAGTCCTTTCATCTAAAGAACTTTGAAGATAGCGTAATAGCAATTTCAGGGTTAACTTCTGCAGCTATAAAAATTGTTGCCAGAATCGAGTTAAACTCTCATCGTTTACTTAGAAGTGCAGTCGCGTCCGCTCTAACAAACTTTTATTACTTTTATTGCATTTATTTTGTTAGTTCTTTGAATCCGGTCGCGAATAAAAATGCTAAAGATGAAATTCTGAAGTAATTTAAAAATAACCACGCAAAGAGGATTTAGTCGATATTGGGTTTATTCAATTTAATGCAATTTATTATTTCATTATACATTTGAGAAATAAATTATTCATATAATTTATTGGCACCACTAGATACTTTGATTAGCTAATAATATGTAGATCTGTTGATTTTTTAGGTTCGTAAAATGTATTAAAATTAGTTGGTCATAAAATAAGTCCATGTTTTGGAAACTGACTCAAACAGCTTCCGGCGAACAACGTAACTAAAAACAAAAGTCAATCATGTTTGAGCGCGAATATTTGGCATTCTGGTTTGTTCCATTTAGATCGTGGCAGCTCCAAAATTCGAATTCCGTTTGGTCTGCATTTATTGAAACGATTAAATTCGAATTATTATCAACACATATTTCAATTTGCGCCCATTATACCAGTGAATAATAGTGATTATACGATAATAAATAATACATACAAAATGAAATTTGGAAGACAAAGTTCTTTTGTAGACGATGTTTTTAAAATACAAAAAATGTAAAGTAATCACTGCCCGTAGTCCTCGGTAAGAGATACTTCGGAAAATAAATAGTTAAATGACTTGTATGTGTAATACTGGACAGGTTGTGAATGGGTGGTAACAGGTATGGGTTTTTAGAAAACCCTACTACCAGAAAAAATATTAGGAATCCATTTAATAGACATTAATGAGGAATTAAGTGGTTCGGTGGATCCATCTTGGTGTTCTATCTTAGGAAGCTGCAAAATCTAAAGATTTAAAAGAGGCTTATGACCGTATGAAAAATATTGAGTGTTCTTGTCAAATAAATCAAAGAACAAGCCCAGAGTCAGGAAGTGGCACGTCTCTTGGTTGAGTTTTTTCAGACCAATAAATAATTTAGCGATGCTTATGCATATTCGTTCAATATAATATAATCCGTGCAGATTCAGTCTTGTTCGTTCTTTTGCTTCATGTATAAGACAAGAGCTTTATCACTTTTGAAATGCCGGCTATACCTCTCTAGCCTAGAGGGGAATAGCCGGGTTTCAGAGTTGCAATTTGACGACCTCCATGGTCTAGTGGTGTGTACACCGGTTTTCATAAGTACGCCACTCTGAGGTCCCGGGTTCGATTCCCGACCGAGTCGATGTAGATTACCATTAGTTTTCTATGTTGTCTTGTGTCTGGGTGTCTGTGGTACCGTCGTTACTTCTGATTTGCACAACATAAGTGCTTCAGCTACTTACATTGGGATCAGAGTAATGTATGTGATGTTGTCTCATATCATTCATAAAAATCATCAAAAAAAGAAATATCCAAGCGTAGCGGTAGTCAATTTCCACTAGGTGATCCAGCCAGTTTGTAGGTTATGCCAACAAAATTAAAAGAAAGTATACCAGTTCAAGTAAAAGAGACTCTCTTATCTTCAAAGTTACAGTTTGCAAATAATATTAGATTGTACTCGATAAGAATCTTAGTAGTTGAAGATAACTTGACATAAATGGTGGTCGCGACATCGCAGTTCGTTTATTTGTAATTCCAGTAAAAAGAAAAAACCGTAATATACTCCCGCATTTTCACGCTTAATATAACTTTCAACCGTAATAAAAGTGCATAAAGACTACGATATCACTACTAGCTGTCACTTCTATAGTTTATATGCGCATTATTTGAGTGGTAAAGCTGAATGTTTATGGCGCATCATTATCATGAAAATTTGGCTGAGCTCCTCCAATTTTCGTGGAATCCACGTTGTAAAATACTGAAAATATATGGGCTTATCAAAGCCAATGCAAGGCCAACTCGCTTGGTTTAATAATGAGCACAATTTTCTAACGGAGCTTTTTTTAAATCTATTTTTGTACAAAATATTTACGTGGTACTATGAAGGAAAACTTCTTTATTTTAGTAGATGTTTACGATAATATAAATAAATACCTACTGATATATTTTATAGCATTAATGGATAATATTATTGCCAAAACCAAAAGGCAGATTTAAGACCAAAACTATGAATTCAAAATGAATGGATTTATTTTTTCTTCTTTTAACTAAAGCACTTAATCACTATTTTATTTCTTTTTCGCATAGTTGATTTAACATTCGAAAGAAGAAGACAAAGCATCGTTAAACTAATCACCCCCTAAACGACAGTTTAAATGGAATTTACTGTTGGTATTCTGCACTCTCTCGTGTCCATTCATTTTAATCAGTATTTTTGTCTACATGCAGGTGACCGGAGGTAGCATGAATGTCGCCCTCCCAAAGATAAGTAAGTTTTTTTATGTGATAGGTGGCAAACGAGCAGGAGGCTCACCTGCTGGAAAGTGACTACCACCGTCCATGGACATCTGCAGCACCAGGGGGCTTGCAGGTGCGTTGCCGGCCTTTAAGGACGGAGTATGCTATTTTCTTGAAGGTTTCCATGTCGTATCAAGTAAGTAGTGACCATCGACTCACAGACATTGGCTTCGTAAGAAATTTTAAATATTCCTTCACTTTCAATGTGTCACCAACCTTAAGACTTATGTTACTATGTCTCTTGTACCTATAGTTACACTAGCTCACTCACCCTTTAAACTGGAATAGAATTATAAATAACATTGTTGTTGGGCAGAGTGTATGGGTCGTACCTACACAAACGAGCTTGCACAAAGCCTTACTAACAAGTGAAATGTTTATTAAAAAAGGTGTATTCGTAATGCTTGTTTTAATTAACTATGATTTCGTTATAAGGTAAAAAATACGAGCATATTTTTATATTGCAACGGAAAACATTATTCGTATGCAGAAACAAGTTGTTGACATAAATCTTATTCTCTAGGGAACATCCGATGCGGAAGCGTCACAGAAGGCTCCATGGGTAGTTATTTATTGCCATCCGCACTGTTTACTGATCGACTTCATAGTGTTTTTAAATTGTATGGAGATTTTTAATTTCCTCGAGCATTTTCTCTTTATATTTGTTTGTTTCGTATAATTAGCTAAAACGTTTCCTTAAGTGTTGTGATCTTAAATAAAATAAATTTGTTAAATATAAAAATCAACTGATTATATAAACAGTTTATTTTAAATCGTCTAAATAGCAAAATGACTGTGAATTTAAAATGTATATGAAATTCATTTTCTGTAATATTCGTTTGTGGTGATAATATTCAGTTTTACATAAACATTTAATAAGTTATAATTCGTTTGGATGTCTGTCCAGTTTACAATTTTATTTATTTAATTCTTTAAACGATCTACAGTTCTTGTTCAAACGGAAATAAACGAATGTAAACTACTTTTAACTAAATTATTCCTGCTTGGATTAAAATTATTGGACACAGAAGGTGACGTGCAGAATAAACATTGTACATCTGTGTATGGAGTTCAAATAACTATTACACAATAAAAAAACAAAAAAACAGAAACAACATTTGTACAAATCTTTGCATGTAAAACTTGGTATATTATAATGCGTTCCATTGAGAAGAGTAGAACATCTCAACAATTGCTTCTTTGATTATTGAGTTGCATTGCAACTTTTGGTCTAGGGGGACAATCTCAAGGTCAATTCAATTGTAGAAATATTAAAACTTTTATCTCATAATCCGATCAAATGGAAATCAGATACGATCGTAGAAACATTAGGGAAAACATGAAGCACGAGAAAAAATGGTAATACAACACTTTTACAAACTTTTCACTCCACGCTATTACTCCGCATTCCGAACTATTACTGTGAATTTATTTTTAAGAAAACTTATATTAACTTTGTACTTCTCACACCTTGGATTATAAACCAGCTTTTGTAAGCTCAAGTAACACTAGACTAGACTGTATTACACGAGCAATACATCTTGTAAAACAAATACTTTGTCCAATTTAGTAGGATACATAAAATTTAGAGAAGACAATTCGGCTATATAAATATAAATCACTGAGACATCCCCTACGTTTTCTACGATTGCATCTTCTACTTCACGTATTCTAAAGAGTATTAACGTCTTAAAAGCGGTAAATTCGAATCGAGGAATAAAACACGGCAGCAAGTCAATGGGCGTGTATTATATCCCCTGGGACTATATATCAAAAAGCCTGTTATAAATAGCTCATATCAGAAACACTGATTTATAAGGGGCGAAAAATTATTACATATGGCTGATAGAAGATTCGGAGTTAGGGTCGCAATAACGTTCACGCTATCTGCGGTAAAAAAAGATTATACAATTCCTGTCGTGTCAGCGGTTCGCATTTCACATGTTTCTAGGTTTTTTTTCTCGTTCCCATTCAGATTGATTCTAGTTTTGAAAATGTGACATATATTTTGAAAGGTGTCATTATTTATTTGGGACGAGTTCTTATTATAATTTATTTTGATGTGGGAACGGAACTGTATGTAAAAAATGTAAATGTTTGGTGCTTAGGCCCGCTTCCTTTCTGATGTCACAATTCCTTGGAAATGTCCATTTGTCCCTCTAATGTCTCTAAAATTCTGAGTGGTTAAGAACGATTGGATCATTTTACTCTACCAGAAAGATATAACAGAGAGAAAGATGGATTGAAATTAATGTATAATATAGATTCAAACAACTAGATTTTAATATATTATTAAATTAATTATATGCCGCTGTATTACAAAATGACCGAATTTATTGACACGTTCTAATTTTTTGTGTAGATAACGAGAAAAAAAAAATGTTTCCTCATAGCTCGTCCGCTTTAGGCTACTATGAGCCGAAATAACTCATATCATGAAAAAAGCACATAAATCCATAAAAAAAACATTGAAAATATAATTATAAATATGTAAATATTTTTTATTATGAAAACTGCAAATCACTACATAGTATAAAACAAAGTCGCTTTCTCTGTCCCTAAGTCCGTTTGTATGCTTAAATCTTTAAATCTAACCAACGGATTGAGAAGATTGAAATATATGATGTGTTTAAATTTACTTAAATGTGAGTTACTTCAAAAATTAAGTTGGACGTGCTTAACTAATCGGTTCTTATAGCAGACACCGGCATCTGGGATCTATAGTACGCGTAGATTCTCGGATGATCATCACAGTCCAGATCCCACCTTCAATGTATCTGTAAGTACCGAAAAGGGATTCTAAGTGAGGGATTCCCCAACGCAATCGCCAATAGTATCTTTCTGTGATACTAGTGGGAGTTTCTATCAGTGAGCAATATACTCGTAAATGCTTAAACATAATTCAGGAGACAGTCGTAGAAAGTACTAATCATCATGTGAGTTCATGTGCTGGAGCGCCATCTTATACCAAGTTACAACAAAGTGAATAGTAGAAAAACATTATTCATTAAGAAATTATGTAATGTACTATGTGCCAACTTACACGGCGATCGATCAAGCGGTCTAATAATCTCAATTAAATAAAGCAGAAGCCATATTTATAAGTACGATTGTATGTGCATTATTAAATCTATAACCATGTTATAAATGTGAAAGTAATTCTGTCTGTCTGTCGCTCTTTCACGACCAAACTAATGAATCGAATTTGATGGGTGTGAAAAAAACATCTAAGAAAGGACATACGGTACTTTTTTGCCTAACAACCAACCATTTAAAACACGAGCGAACTTGCAGGCTAGAAATAGTCATTTATTAATATAGTAAGCCAACTTTATCCAGTAATTTTGGGACGATAGCTGCACATTAAGAATCGGTTATCGTCTTATCTTAAAGAGCCAGAGATATGCAGAAAAATTAATAGGGATTATTAATTGCAATTGCTAAATTGTTGCGATTTAATAAAGATTACATATTAGTGAGCGAAAAAAATGGCCGACTAAAGAGCGATTACCATAGCTCTATAATAAAAAAAATAGATTTCGAAATTCCCAAACATCTTTTGAGGTTCACTAATATTAAATTTAACTGTACAATGTTTCAAAAGACAAATTGACATTTGTGCCTAAATTCAATTCATGAATGGTAAATTTACGTCTGCATTTAATTGCACTCATTCGAATCCCCTTACATTATCTCATAAATAATTAAATACATATAAAATCTGGTTCCGAGTGTAACACAGTACGAGGGTGTAGCACATTATTACATCCCCACACTACCGACCTATTTAATCACTGTAACTGCCGCTAATGTGGGACATTATTTTAGCGAAGAAACCGAGGGAAATATGGTTGGGACGTGTCGTAATACAAAATATTAGGCCATTAGATCTCTTGTTCTGACAAACTGGGATGGAATAGCAAGTGATACTGTATAAGGATAAGGTTTACGGATAATGATTACATCTGTCTCTATTTGTTATGGTATTCTGTATTGATGTCAATGATTTTTCTTTTTTTATGTAAACATTAAAAAAAAGGTAGTATTTTAACGTGAGATTCGAAATTTGAATAATGTTATGCGTAATTATACACAAAATTAATTGTGCTATGTAATGAATAAAAAAGAAAACTGGAAGTTACTTAAAAAGAGTGGTTTTGTTGCTAAAAGAGGTCCTCTTCAAAGCGACGTATAGCTCTTCCTTTAGTTGCATATACGTACTAAAAATAAAAAGATGGAATTATCTCAATTTTACGGTTTTTTTTTTTAATTTTGTTTTTGTTACAGCATAATTTTAGCTGAAAGATGTCCACTGCTGGACAAACGCTTTCGCCAGGGGTAAACGTGTTACGATAACCGCATCCAGTGATTTCCTGCGACCCTCATAAGATCGTCAATCCACCGTGTAAAGGATTTGCTCACGCTGTAATATTTTTTTTGTTACATAACTTACACTGTCACAATCTTTAAGATTTTTGAAAAATGAGTATTGCTCGCCATGAATTGAAGTCTGTGAATTATGTACGTATATAGAAATACATACGATATGCTAAAGCTCGGAGGGGTTCGACAATCTTAGGGATTTTCAGTATTGAGAATGCCAAGCCCAGACTTGGACTATGAAAAGTTGTCTATAAATCAGAAGCAGTTTGAAATGTGAATACCGTTGATGCCATTGAATTATTTATGAAGCACAGATAACGCCTATGAATTCAGATTGATAGGTGGAATGGCGCGACATCTTCCAGACAGCCATTATGCCCGATTGTTTACGGTTTTACCGCGATATATTTTTTCGTTATGTAAAGCTTAATATTCTTTAGACACGATCTTCGCTTATAAAAACAAACATGTATTTATTAAAAAGAAAAGCGTGTAATGTTATTTAGCATAATACTTTGTTTTTACTTTATAATATTTTATTTATTTAGTCGCCAGTTTTTGATCTGAACGGTGACACATTAGGCGTTTAATGAGCGTTCAGTATTCAAATAAATTTGGACATTGAAAACTCATCATTTCAGAAACTAGCCAATACGTGTATTGACGCAAAGTTAGATCTATTTTCTCATGAAAAAAGTATAACATGATTTGTATTTTAAAGTGTGTAAATCTGTTGACAAATAAAATTTACATTTTCGTTCAAGAAATTGTTTTCGAAATTTGTGAGCTATTTATAGCCTGTATTAATATTTAAGACTGGTATTTTTAGTAACTGGTAATTTTATTATAGAATTTTTCTCTTATAATGTCTTAGATTCTGCGCCGAATATATGGTATGGGAAAATAACAAGGAAATTAAGAGCTTAGTGATTAATTTTGATGTAGATCACAATCGTTAAATATTTTCATATATTTAATATACTAAACGTGTATGTATAATACAATACTGTACAATACGTACATATATTTTTGATTACATTTTAATTTATCATCATTACACTAAGAATCAAATGATTTACACAACTTGATCATTAATTTAAATTCGAGGATGTAATCAATAATGAGTTTAATTCGTTTATTCGTGGAAATTATAAATTGTAATTGTGCAATCCTTCCTATCTGAGAGGGACCATCCAATAATAATTTATTATACTCCTAAATAGAGTGTCTTTCTAATTAAGCGCTTATTACTGTTGTCATCCATTTTTAAAGATGAGTGCGTCAGTAATTAAAAATAAAATAATTACTGATTTCTCAAGATTGCTGGCACCTTGGCGATTCAATGGTTAACATCTCTCACAGTGGCTATTGAGGGCGAATATCAATTTCTATTAGGTAGTATAAAAATAAATAATAAAAATATATTTATTCAACTTATTTCATCTAAACCGTAAAGGTTGGAGCCTTCTTTTAAGCGCAGCAGGGCACCTGTGCTAGAAGCCACCGCTGTCACATATTAGTGTTTTACATAAGCATATAAGAAAAGAGAAGAGTATATGTAGATGTCTTTTAAAAAAATCTTTGTGAGCAAATAAATTTAATTTGGCTTTTGCGAACAAAACGTAATTTGTTTTAATAATTCATAAAGTTGATTGTAAATAATGCTTATAAAATATGGACGAAGTAGACAAATTTACGAGAAAATGAGTTTTTTTTTTTAAATATTTTTTTTTATTAAAAACTAATGAAATAACTGAGCAGAACTTATGCTACCATCAATTCCTTTATTTCGAGTACATAATGTTCCCATCAAATATGTTTCCCACGATATGAGACGGATCATGGCAACATCCTATAATGCTGATTAAGAATTTACTTTTACTGTTCTCACACCATGGGCTAATAACTAAGTTTATGATAGATCTGTCAGTTTGTGCGGGTTGGAAATTTGACACGGGGCAGTCAGGCCAGCAACTTTTAATAGAATCAGAAAAAAATTCAAAAGTTTGCCCATAAATTCAAGAAATTTCGAAAATGTATTATTAAAAGATTTTATGAATAATGTTATGTCACCGTAATGTTTTTGTTTATTTTTTTCTTTTCTCTCGTGTATCTTAACAAATTGAGCGCAAAATATTCTGCCAATGTCACGTATAAAAGAAATGACACATATAACCCTTTTTCTGGCGGAGCGTTCTATTTTTCAAATTCCGATTATGTCAACCGTCTTCAAAAGGCCGTTGTTGAAACCGCTAAAGTAAATTAGACTAAACTGCTTTATCCCATGTTTTAATATGGAAATACTATTTTAAAAATTAATACTATATTATAATGTAAATATAATACTACAATTTTGATTTGTAGTTCTCATGTTTTTAAACGTGAGGCTGATCGCCTCCCAGAATGTGGACTCCGTGGAGAAATTTTTAAAGTGCATAATCTTATAAAAATATGAAGTATTTAAATAAATCTTACTATATTATTAGTGCCCGCGACCTTGTACGCGTTTGAATATAACAAAAAAAAATGATTGTAGTCTAAGTTATTCCTTATTATATCAGTTAACTGCCAGTGAAAGTCCCGTCAAAATCGGTCCAGTCGTTCCAGAGATTATCCGGATCAAACAGACAGTCAGACAAAAATCGGAACAAATGTTATTTTGGTATGTGTACCGTGTATACATATATATGCATTGAGTAAAAAAGGGCTAATTTACTATTACAAACAGACACTCTAATTTTATTATATGTATAGATTAGCCTTAAATGCAAATGGCCTAATGTTATTGTAATTGTCATTTTCAAAATAAAAAATATATTTAGTGACAACCCTTTTTGAGAGTATAAAGTTCAGGATTTGTATAACCTTTTAGTAGCGGTCGAGCGAGCTGTAGCGGTCATACAGACGATAAATTTTCATTTATACTGAAGGACAAGAGGAAAAAAACGGTATAGTAATTTGCTTTCTAGATCATAAAACATTTGACGCGATACTTGTCACTAAACTTCAAAAACAAAATAATTTAATGAATTGTTGATCTCTTTAAGTAAAAAATACGTTCTTATAAATTTATAAAAACATGAAATGTAACAACACCTATTCCATTTTTAGTGATAAAGATATTATGTATTATAACATGTGTAATAAATTATTTGCGTTAAAAATATATATTAATGTACATACATAGTATAATGTTAATGTAGGAGTATTAAATATTAAGGCGATTAAACATATGGTTTTATAAAGAAATTTGCATACATAATTGCATATGTATAAACACTAAAAATTTTACACATCTTTTTTGGGCTCTATTGGCCAATGAGCATGAGGCTCACCTGGTGGAAAGCGACTACCACTGACCATGGACATCTGCAACACGGGGGGGGGGCTTGCAAGTGCCTTGCCGGCCTTTAAGGAAAGTGAACGCTTGCATATACCCATCCATATATATATATATATATATATGTTTGTGTGCGTATACACGTGTACTTGTATTGTACTGTAATATTTTTTTACACTTTATTTTATAAAAAAAAAACACGTTTCTTTGTTTTATACTGAATGAAAAAAAATAGTATCCATAGATAATATATAATATCTGTACATATTGTCTCGATATGAAATCAAGTTTAACGTAATTTGTCTCTCGCGTTGAGTGAAGTCATTTGGACGAAGTTTTATGACGTTAGATGAGCCGCTCTCGATGAAGGATTACTAGCGAGAAGTTACCCGTGAGCGTCGAGATTACTACGATGTGTACCTTCTAGCTTAATCCACCGTAATAACCAAGTTAGTTCGAATCTTATATATTTCAGCTCGAATTAAGATTAATTAGTAGGAGTTGACACATAAAAACAACAGGAAATCTTTTTTTTTTAAATAAATAATTAACTATAACTATGGACAACATCACATACATTACTTTGATCTGTAGCTGTTTATAGCTGAAGCTGTAGCTGTTTAAAGTAGAAGTAACAACGGTACCACTAACACCCAGACCTAAGACAATATAGAAAACTAATAAACTTTTTCTACATCGACTCGGCCGGGAATAGAACCCAGGACCTCGGTTTTCATACTCATAAAAACCGGGGCACACATTATTCGACCACAGAGGTCGAACCAAAAAATGTCAACCGTTGTAAGGAAAAGATTATTCGAAGCAATAACACCGCATATGTAATCGATATAAAATTTGTGAACAACTGTTTTTAAATTTTAATAAACATCTAAACAATTCTTTTTGAAAATGGATTTAAAATAAGTCTTCGAATAAAGAACACAGAGAGATAACTATATTATTTGTCAGAAATACAACTCTTTTTAAATTTTCTAGGCTTCCAAAAAATTTCGAAAACAGAACAAGTAACAAGTGTAGTGTCCATATCGACCTTGAAATTTTCATCGCACTAAAACGATTTAAAAATCATCATAAGCTCCTCAATAAGAAATGAATCTTGAGATCCTGGAAGCCTTACCCAAGGCATATGAATTGCAAGATTCGTAATTACCGTTGGGCTGCGACGAAAACGCGTCGGTGTCTTATTATCACCAAGTACCAATTAAGGAAGGTAGCCTATTTTTCTCAGATTTCCTAATTAGAGGCACTTTGTTTTTCTTAAAGTCTTTTTTACTCTCTTTGAATAAATTCAGATCACGGGATCTTATTAAAACGGAAGTAATGAAAACACCTTCAAAAAGGTTTGATAAAAACAATACAGTGTTTTTTTCGGGGCAATTTCTTACGAAGAGTATGAAAACGTTCCGAGGACGTCCTAATAGCCGGTGATATTAAGATAAGAGTTCAATTTATCTGAACTGGAAATAGATGTCTACAATCTTTAAATTATAGGTATATGTATAACAAGCGACATCATTGTTTCTCTATTACGTTGTGCATGTACTATAATAAAAACAAAACTTAAATCACTCTATCTATTAAAAGAAAACCGTATCAAAATCACTTGTGTAATTTTAAAGATCTAAGATAGATAGATCTTTGTTTTATACTATGGGATGATTTATATAATAGTATACATCTTCATCTATTTTGGTCTTGGCGTCAAATCTCAGAAAGGACATTTATAATGCACGAGTTTATGTGCGCAAGTACAGGAGAAATCTCTATATCATAACTTTCATAATCTGATAGGAAATTTGACACGAATCGAAAGAGTTCAGGAACCCGACTATGCTTTACGTACTTTCCTAGGTACAGAATTGCACACACACCCAATTTTTAGACTCCGGGCTGTTAATAAGAATTCTTGATAGGAAAACCTAATATTTTTATCGGTCCAACCTGAAGTATAATCTAAGATCTCTGAGGTCCCATGTCTAGAGCTAGATTAACGAGGAAGTGAATGAGGTTTATATATTACACTGCCCCGGTTTTGCACGCTTGCAATATTGATGCTAAATATAAGTACCGAATTTGTTTATTTACGACATCACATTAGAAACTTCTAAAATGATCACTGTTTCTTTACCACATTGTCCATTTTATACAAAAACCTTCCTCTCGAATCACTTATCTATCCCTAAAAAGGGATATAGGGACAAAGAAAGCGACTTTGTTTTAATATGTAGTGATACTAGCTCAACTTGTGAACTTACCTGCATTATACGACACACAAACTTCTAACGCCAGTTTTACCTCCTTAGTAGTAGACTTTCGTAACATCCAAATAGGCAAATGTGTCACTTTATTATAAGTGATAATATCAGTCTTTGGGCTTTCGCCATTGGGTGTTGTCAGATCTATCAACAATTCCTTACTCCGTGAATGCGCTACTGATTTTGACTACTTGATTCCTGTGTCAGTGGCACACTCACCTTTTAAACTGTTTTTTAAACACAACAGTACTGACAATGTCCATTGAGCCTTGTAATTACATTGGCTCACTAACCACTTAAACTATAACAAATCAATAATAAGTATTGCTGTTAGACGGTAGAATATTTGAGAGAGTTTTATACCTAGATGAAAAGTCTAAATAGTTCGTAGTGGTTAGTAAAATAATTGTAGGCATATATACATAAATAAAACAGAAACTTCAAAATAAGAAAGGCATCAATCGATACTGTATTATAATTTTAGACATTAATGATGATTAAAGTTGAAATACTTCTTTTATTGTTGTTGTAGCATAAACAATCACTTCCGTGAAAACCGTATTACGAATTAATTAGGAGACTACTAGAACTTAATAAGCGGATGAGCGTACAAAACAAATTTAATGAAGGGTTATAACGCTTAACATACCTTCATAATATAGCAGTAGTTTAATAATAACTTGTTTTAAGATTTAATTTAATTTATTTGTTTTAAGATGGTTTAATGACTAGAACGCGTGCTAAATCAAGCATTGTAGTTCCAAATCTCGCTAAAAACCATAGAAATCTCATAAATTACATGACATACACCATTACAGTTGAAAACGAGACAATAAGACACTCCATTACAATTATTAAAAACATAATTAAAGCATACCTGCAATAAAATTCTGGTTCTCTGAGTCTGACTTTCCAATCTTCTGTTAATTGCTAGTCATTGCTTCTTCTTGACACAGCTCTTAATTTAATTATAACTTATAATTTCTTATATATAACTAAAAATTCTTCTTTTTTATTTTTATTATTTAATTACCCCAGAAATAAAGTCATTAATATAATTAATTATTTTTACGATTCTTGAAATTACTCAAACAAATATACAAGATATATGTGAGATTCATTTTCATTTGAAGTCTGTTGGTAAATTATTATTTTGTTAGTACAATGAAAACTTCTAAGTATAATTTTTCTTTGTAGGTATATTGATAAAACTCCATATTTCATCGTTTCCGACACGCGTTGGGAGTATTTTGCTCCACGCCTGTAAATGCGTTACCATTAATTACAACAGTCGTCCGGCCTGACTGTTCTGTAACGTTATCCTATAACTATTCTATAACATCCTACTATTTCTTGCTAACACTAATTATTATTGAGAAACTATTTGAGAAAACCAAATTTGCAGTGTTATAGTTTTTAGTGCACTTCCAGACAAATATTTATCCTAATCGAATGGAATTTTTCGTCACTCAGTAATTTATATAATTTTATTAAATACCGTATATTTGTCGTTAATCACATTACCACTAAAGGCAAAGTTGTTCAGTAGACAGATCGGTTATACTTTTGATAAATATTGAGTTTGTCCGAATATTATGAATTCCAGTAGTGCGAAAAGTTCTTTCCGTATTAACAAATTGTTAATTACTATACACGCTACCGGGAATTTGCATTCGTTTTTGATTTTATAATCGCTAGTCGCCTTTGCATAAACTTGATTTGTGTTTATAATTTGACTCGTGCTTCGCTGTGATGGATAATACCGTAAGGAATATGCATGTATCCGGTGAAATTTTGTAACATGCATTATATGTCCATAAATCGTTAATAGACAGTCGTCAACGTTGGATGAACCTGTAAAATTTATAGTAAAAATCTCAGCAGATGGATATTTAGATCCTTAACTTTCTGTTGTTTTACTTTGTGTAGGCTAATTCACTTTTAAAACTAGTTCACAACAATACTAAATATTTCTTTATTACGTTAGAATTCATGTTGAGTGGGTGGTACTCACGTCTATAAAAGCCTATTTGAATAAAGTATATATTGATTTGAAGTATATATACATATAATCTAAAGAAGTTCATATTTAACACATTAGTCACTCCCGCAAAAAAAACCAAAGTTTTCACTTCTCGGAGTTCCGGAAAATGTATATAAATTTTAAATGACTCGAGCAAGCTGAGCTTAAGGATTTCTTAACGGCTGTTGTGAAAAATTCTTTTAAAACTTTCTTATAAAACACGTCTCCGGATATTATATCAGTTTAGGTTTTGTAAATGATAACAAAACATATAGATCACAATCTTGTAAATAAAAAAGGGATGTTGGTATATAAGCCTGAGATAAATAGACTTCGACTGTTTGACAGATCACCATATTATGTATATTTTCTTGGAAAAGGTTTGTTGTAATTCGTCCTTACAACTTCTGAACCATTCGACCGATTTCCATGAATTTTGGTACACAAAGGATCAACGTATGCTGGATTTGACTTGTTTTTGACAAATACTTATACTATACATTTTTTTTAATTTCAGTGTAAGATATTTGGAAATTTTATAAGTGCAAAGTCTTTAATCGAAAAAAACTATTTCTACTTATTCCAATATAAAATTTAAACGAATATAATTTTTTTCTTTTGATAATTATAATGAAATGGGTATAATCAAATCAGTAAGAAAAAATAGAATGTAATTAACGATACTAATTAAAATATAATTATAAGAAAATATTTAAAACGAGAAAGTATTTAATAAAGTCCTTTAACGTCTTACTTTATCTCGCAAGACGTTTCAGGTCACACTCGGGAAAGTTTGTGAAAAATTTCGATGTTATTGTACGTTTCTATCACATTAAATACATATATGAGAGTATAGTAATAAAAATAGCTGCCGAAATGAGGTGGTATTTTTTTCGAGATTGATGATGATGGTAAGCGATTTCAGTCAAGGGACTCTAGGCTAGTGGTTAGACTGTTTCGTTGCAGATTTTCACCTTCCACGTAAGTGTTTTCCTTGTAGTATTCATTTATTATACCGTCGATTTTGGTAGTAGGTACTATGTGACTGTGTGTTTTTTTCCAAGTAGCATTACAATTAATATTTCAGGATTGCAATTTTCGTCGTTGACTTTATTGTTAGAAGCAGTTAATAGTAGTGAGACCTTAATTGAAAACAAAAATGATGGTATTTTAAAACGAGACTTAAAGGACAGCCGAACCAAAATTTTAGAACGTGGGGACCTTAGCCGATGATTGTGGCTCTAGCCTCACTCAAGCATCACTGTTTTTTGTTACTATGCTGATATTGAAGGAGTACATTGAAAGAAAACTTACATGTGTATAATTTAAATAAAATTCAGCCACATGTGTACTTATCAACTATTTGTGACGTAAGCTTCTCGTCATAGGAAAGAACCTCTTTACAGGATGTTAGTTTAAACTGTAAAAAGCAAATGACAGGCTTAAAGCAACTTGTTTAATAATCAACGAGAACTAATCTCCTGAAAGATAAAATCTAATAAGGATTACTTAGAGATGGCTCGCGTGGCAGTATCCACGACTCTTGAACAACTCCGGCCAGCAACTCGCCTCTGTAAGGGATTAGTGGAAAGTTGTGAAGGATAAGCGCCTCGTCTCGTTAACTACTTCACACCGTTCTCTGAACAAAATAATCCCATTATCTTGTTTTGGAAGTATAAACCTTTAACTAATAATGAACCGAACAGCTAAGTTCGTACGGGCCTTAGCCGTCTGTTTTTTTATAATCTGCAACCTTATTATCTTTAAGATTGATTGGAATTGGAGAATAATATTTCAATGTTATTTAATTATAATGTATTTTAATTGTATTTATGTGTGTAGTATATAATTCTTCTGTGTCTTTCCTTTATGGTTGCTTGGAGTGATCGGTGCTTATCCATACGGCCGCGCCATGTACTCCTTTTGCTGTATGTATGTTATAAATACGTATGTCTATGAGGGATGTCAGATCTTTTGTCACTATTATTGAAAATCGTGTGAATGTACAGTGTGTTATCGTGAAAATAATAAAAAGAACACGCAGTTTTAATTATACTTTACTACGTGATTAGATTCACACACATGATAATCTAAATAAGAATGATAACACTCAGCACTTCAGGAATGCTGGGACAGTTTCATGGCCTCACTCGGCCAGTGCGTTGTGTTGTTGATAGAACCAAGCTACATTGAAGTCTAGTTCACAGCCGTAGGCTCGCTTTTTGTTCCATTGTCTGTACGCTGAGATGAAAGTAGTTGGCATATAAAATTTCTTCGAGAGTAAATAAATATACATAGAACATATATACCGGCATTAATATAATTTATTGCCGATAGTTTCAGCGGTGCCGAAATTTATCAATATCAATACTGTTATACATTACTACTACGTACTAAATGCTTAACAGTAATTGAGGTAGTATTTTCGTTCTAGTAACTTAAAAAAAATGATGACTATGAATGCATTAATCAGAAATTACCTGGAGAATTAAACATAATAAATCATCATAAACGGTTTAGCCTGTTACAAACAATCGTATAACTTCTTTATGTATTTTAAAGTCGTTTAAAAATTAATCGAGCACTTCAGTATAATACGTGCCATTATAAACGCATAAAATTTTAATGAAAATTCCATTATTCTAGTAATAATAGTAAATATGCACAGGCAACTTGTTCTTCAGAGCTTTTATGCAAGACATTCGTATCACACTTATGATATTGACTTATTGTTATTTTTTTATAATATTTACATCTTATATTTATTATAGTCAAAAAAAAAAACATATTTTATAAGCGAGCTCTGGAGAGAATTCCAATTTTGCTTACAGAATAATAGGTCAATTGTTAGATGCCAAGGCGTTCAGACGTGTAAAATGAATAATTTTATAAATAAATATAAACATTAGTCAAAATAACATACATTACTCTGATCTCAAAGTAAGTAGCTAAAGCACTTTTGTTATGGAAAATCGGAAGTAACGACGGTACCATACATTATACTTCTTACACATAGTCAATTTAGTACAAAGACTATTTTTAAACTTTATATTACCTAGTACTGTAAAATTCACATACGAAAATGAACTTTTTCTTTATAATAGATGTTGATCGATTTAACAAAATTAACCTTGATACGACTTTTTCTGCTAACTCTACTTGTTCACTTGACCGCCAAGAGACTATTATAACTATCTATCGTTAACCTACTTTTTCTGAAACGTATTAATAAAAAAAGAGGTGTCGCGGGCTAAGCGGTTGGAACAGTCTCTTTCGCTATACATTATGTATCTATTAAATACCTGGTATGTGAATTACATTAACGTAAGAGAATACTTAATTGACATTAACAAAAAATAAGTTTCAATAATTTGTTAAATGCATTAAATCGAAATAATTTGGAATTAGGTACACTTTATTCTTACGTGATGATTATTGCAGTTCACTTTACCGTCAGCTGAGTGATAATTTTATTCGAACAAACTCGAATTGAATAAAAAGTTTCTCATTACATTGTAGTCATTGACTGTATAGTTAATATTTTGGAATCGAATATGGGTTTACGAATATAAGAAGGCCTCCTGTAGCTATATTGGATAGTTCTTTAATTCTCAATAGTAATATGCCCTTGAGTATTTTCATACGTTTTAACAAACTCTATTTGATCAAGAAAAACTTCGATGTAACATTTAAAAAAAGGTATATATCATTTTTAATCCGTACCGATGTTTCATTTACTTGCCAGCCTCGAGTATTTAAAAAAACTATCAAAATCGAAACTATAGGTTTGGATATGTGTAAAAAAGAGATAGCCTATGTTTTATTGTTTAGGAATAAACGTGGGAGTATTGTATGGCCCAGAATGGACATTTACAGCTATTCATTAATAACGGCGGGTACAATCTCGTGAAATATGAACCTGCAACGATATCACCCTACCGTTGATGCCACTGAATTATTTATGAGGCATAGAAAAGAGCTATGAATTTAGACTGATCGGAGCACTGGCGCGACATGTTCCAACTGACCATGATGGTCGAATGTTTATGAGATTTAAACGTCAAATGTGAATCAATACAGTTGTTTATTTATGTTTTACTACACGATGTTTGACGTGCATACAAATATATCCACAAATCGTCATGGCAATCGATTGTTCGGTATATAGGTTGTGGTGTAGCGCCATCTAGTCGAAAAAATTACGACCTCCGTGGTCGAGTGGTGTGTACACCGGTTTTCATGGGTACGCCATTCCGAGTCCTGAGTTCGATTCCTGGCTGAATCGATGTAGATTATTATTAGCTTTCTATGTTGTCTTCGGTCTGGGTGTTTGTGGTACCTTCGTTACTTCTGATTTTCCATAACACAAGTGCTCTAGCTACTTACATTGTGATCAGAGTAATGTATGTGGTGTTGTCTCAAATTTATAATTTATTTATATTTATTAAGTGACGTTTGTTGTAGAAAATTAAAAGTACTTATTTTGTTAAAAGATTTGACAACTTTAATGACGATTGTCGAATACTAAAAACTAATAATTAAAATATCAATTTACGTAGTTTATACTCTCGAGGCATATCCTCGAAGGCACAATTATTGAGGATAAGAAGGATCAGTTGAAGAATACGAATCCTACAAAAAACTAGAAATTCGGAAGCCAATTTTTGCGTATTATTTTATAGAAAGATATATATATTATATATGTAGGATAATATATAGGATATTATAAGCAGATTGGCAAATGACTGTAACTGATGGTATGAGGTCACCACTGATCTGTAGGACGAGACGTTGTGTTGAATAAACATGTGACAACTTTCGTAGCAAATATAGCACATTGATGTAAAGTTTCTGCGCGACATATTCATCGGTTAGGACTAATAGAGAAAAGCCGACGCGGATATACGTCATCCATCTTCTAAATTAGTAAACAAAGTGACTGTAGTTATGAGGTAGTTTTTGATTGTTTTATTGTAAGGTAATCTTGACGCTGTGAATGGGACACTGATATAGGTATCTAAAATAAAGGTTGAATTTTATAAAGACAGATACTCGCCTTGACCTCGTTAGGTTAAAATTAGGATTTTATTTTATAGACATCAAATAAAATATCGAACTGTGTAGAAATTATGTCTCATGAAAAGTGTGATGATAATTATAAAGGTTTTAAAAACACCTTAAAACAACTATGTTGATTTTATGAGCACTTTTGAATCATTATTTTACAAAACGTAGAACACAAACAAAGATTTGTTTAGATGAGGCGAGTAACATCGTTTAGTCCTTCACCTCATCGGTGGTGATAAAAACATTGTGAGTAAACCAAAATATTTCTGATGAAATGGATCCATCAAACTGCATTGGAGCAGCGTGGTGTAACAAACTCTAACCTAAACCATAACCTTCAGAAAAGGCCTTTGGCCAGAAGCACTAACGGATGGATTGTTAATTAACGGTTTTTTTTTATTAATTACGGGTAATTGTTTAAGAAAACAAAGACATACTGGTGACGAAGTTCCGCGGTACCCTTTTCAAGGGCGCCCTAATGGCTAGTGTGACACTTTAGAAAGGGTTTAATTTATCTGAACTAAGTTGAGTTGGCAACTTGCCCTTAATTATAGTTTAACTTACTCGCCGCAGCTGCCCGTTGTTCTAAACTTAACCGTTAATTGCCGCATGTGTTGACGACGTCTAAAGTATACATAAATAAAAAAATGATATTCATATAGATAATGAATTAAAGTCAAAATATCCTTTATACCAATAGGCTTCTACAAGCCATTAATACGAGATCATATGAATTAAAATATGCATTATTCAAGTAGGCTTTTACAAGCACTTTTGAATCGTAATTTAACGATATATATTAAGTAAAGCTACCACTGGTTTGGAATGTAGATTCTACCGAGAATAATAAAATACTGATGCTGAATATACTACAGAATTTGTTTATTTACGCCATCACATTAGGAACTTCTAAAATTGACAGTGAAGAATCACTATATTTTCCATGTATTATATACTTTTGTATACTTTCCTCTCGATAAACTCTATCTATTAAAATAACCGCATCAAATCCGTCGCGTAATTTAAAGATCTAAGAATTGATAGGAACAGACAGCGGTAAAGATAAAGATATAATCTATGTAAAGCTACTACCGGTTTGGAACGTAGATTCTAGCAACAAGATCAGTTAAGACATTTAGCAGTTACATTTTACCGAATCAATAAAAATTAAGATGAGAACAGACAAGAAAATTCATTTGAGCCATCGAATCTACCACATTCGTTTAAGATTAAGCACTAATCTCTAGATCATCACTGTTCATTGTATATTTTAGAACAATATACTCACAACTAAATAATAAACAAGTGGAATTTGCTATCTACTTGCAAATAGTTATCTATCTATCTATATTTAATTAATTAGGCTTAACAGACACCGTCGTCCATAAATTGTTTCGATAATTAGCACACGATAATTAATTATGATCTCTTTGATTTTGACAAAATAGTTAAGTTTTAATTTAGATAATTAATATGCCTCATGAAAATGTCTTTATTGATATTGAATTCTTAATAAGAAAATCTTGGAAATTATTTTGCGGGAAGAGAAAAAAATTCTGGATATATACGAAACGGTCAAGGTGAAAAATTACGCCCAGGGGAGAGTTGGTGAAAGGTGAAACCGATCCTAACCGATTCCAATATTTTACATTGTGTTTAAACATAATGTTTGTTTTTTATATAAGTGAAATATACTTCTGTGATAAAAAACGAAGTGTGTAATATTTGATACACATATCGGAAATGTAATATTTTATTGGAAATATTTCGTTGTTTACAGAAATTTTGGAATGTCTAAAGTATGAAAACTGTTTACAGTAGATGATGAATTGAAATTTGACGGCAATGGATAGAACTTAACCGAATAATTGATATATTTTAAGTGCTGTGTGCAATTATTAAGTATACGTTGAGAAGAAGTATGTGCAATGTGATTTAACACATTAGAACAGAAGATAGGATCAGGATTTAAAATTTCAATATCATTTATAAATGCATCATATATGAAATATTTATTCGACTCGTTGTTTAACTCGCTCGTGACTAGCTTTTAAGAGCTTAGGGTTGATTCAAATTCTAGATATTTCTACTAATTCCTAAGGCGATTTGGTCAACTAAATTGTTTGTACAAGCAGTATTAGCGAATAGGTATTACTCATATGTATCCTGCCTTAGCTTCTTAAATTTAATTGATGCTATTGACTTAGAACGTAGATTCTAGCAAACACACTTCAACTTGAAGCGAATATAACAAACGCTGGATGTAGTTCCCACTAGTACAAACAGCATTTAATTCTGTAAGGAAAAAAAAATGTTCAGAGGCGTTATTTGTCAGAAAAGATAATTACGTTCGCAAATCGTACCCAAAGCTTGCGATCTTGGACCAGAAGAATGTTATATCAGAAAAAAAAAATCTTTACTGTCCATTATACGAAACCAGTAGGTGCCAATAGTAGGAAGATAATAATACCAAGGCACCCGAGAGTGCTTATAGGAAAATTCTATAAAGTGGCCCTTTGAGCGTGCAGGACTGACCCGACTCAAAGGCGCTGCCGCTAATGGCTTATGCTGACGTGTTATCTCACACCCGACTGAACTAAAAAGATATTAGTGCATGGTTTCACACAAAATATTTTGTATGAAGGAAATATTTTTAAAGGGAACTTCGTGTATCTTCATTTTGTGAGTCGTTTGTGTTCAGGCGAGGTAATATTTAAGAGATTTTATACGGTAAGAATAACGGACATTCTATCACCAAGATTATATAAAGACGTTTTCCATTAAAGCATCCATGAAGAGTATTAGTATGATTCTTGTAAGTTTGCTATTATATATTTTTATATAAGTACAGATTGTAAGTTTCCCGCTGCTGGGCTAAGGCCTCCTCTTTCGTGAAGGAGAGTGTTTGGAACATATTCCACCAGGCTGTTCCAATGAGGGTTGGTGGAATGCACATGTGGCAGAATTTCAACGAAATTAGACATATGCAGGTTTCCTCACGATGTTTTCCTTCACCACCTAGCACGAGATGAAATATAAACACAAGTTGAGCACATATATATATAGTGGTGCTTGCCTGAGTTTGAACCCGAAATCATCGGTTGAGGTGCACGTGTTCAAACCACTGGACCATCTCCGCTCATATTTTTATATATATTTATAGAATTTAATTAAACGTGGTTTATATTATAATACGTGGTACATTTTACTAACTTTAATAATAAATCGGCGATCAATGTTACGAATTGGTTGTTCAAAGGGGAAATACGGCTGGCATTCTTGTTAACTTACCACGTGGTCGTGCTTTGTACATACAAAAGGTCCTTCATCTAAATAGATATATAATAGGAGACCACAATGGTCCAAATACTTGATTTTATAGCGCCTATTAGATACCATGCTATGATATAGGCATTGCCATAATTAATTCTTGAAACATGAAAATAAACCAACAACGACAAAGATTTAATTATTCGTCCGATCATAAAACAAATATTTAGTGTTACTGATAAGAACGGCCATTTTGTAACAAAACATCATTAAAATTCCTGGAATGGCTGTTTCCTACTAATCCTCGTCTAACACAACAAAGCGGGGACATAATCGTCGGCGCTTTCCGTGGAATACATTAATTGATAATTCTAGGGTCACGAGTGACAGGGTCGTAACTCACTAAGGCGATCATATTTCATACTGTTTCATCAAGCAGTCGTTAAAATCTCTACCTACTTAGGACTCTCATCCATTACACGAATAGTCGATTCAGTCAGTTGTCCGAATTGTTTTTATTGTTAGAGCAATAACAGATCTTTCGAGAAAAGTATGACGTTTGGGAATTATTATTATTTTTTCAAAATGAATCCAAGTATGCTTCATAAATTTTAATACGAAAATCGTTTATAAAAGCTTGAAAATAGAACAAAAACAAGTTGAAATATATTTTAAGGAAGGGAATAAAAAAAAAAACATTTTCTTATAATCAAGTATTTATCTTAATTTCTAAAGTATAACACCTCCTAGGAGTGGATGCCATTGCCTCCACTGGTGCCAGGAGGGCTGGTTCCTTTTTTGCCCAGAGGATTGGAATTAAGATTCAATGGGGAAATGCTGCTAGCATTCTTGCCACCATTGTACGCGGTCAAGATTAATACAGTAAAAAGTTTTAGTGCATGTTTGTATATATTTAATCATTTAATGTTATTCATTCTTATGTGTATAAATTATACTTTATTATATAGGTTATACTTAGTTCTTTAATTAAATAAGAAAATTGTTTTGAAATTCTTAAAATTATGTTTAAAATATCTTAATATCTTGAACAGAATTTATGACATCATTGTTTTCATTAGCAATTTGACATTATGTGTGATAATTATTTTTGAAGCATATGTTATATTATTTTAGCAAACTTTTGTGGATCGTAAACCTAAAGGCTGTATCTGCTTAATCTCCTCGCCGCACAACTGTTAACCATCTACTCTTAATTTGTTAACGAAAGACGTGGATAAACTTCTGTGTTTATTGTGAGTACTTCATTTATCAAATTATTTATTTATATGTATTACATATTTTCATTATTATTATTAATGAAAGTATATAAACTCACGTCGAACCATTTCGTCGTTCCTTTTTTGAACTTCATTAAAACAAATGAAGTTCCATTAGATTTTTTTATCTATCTATGATCTCATCTCATCATCTCATCATATATCTATGATGATTTTATATTAATATGGATATTTAAATATAGAAGAATAAATTCGATTCGAATACAGTTTTGATAAAAATGTTATAAACATATCAAATGAAATCTGTGTTTATAGTAAAGTCTGTCTGTTGCTTGCATAGAAAGCTTGAACTTCAAGGAAGGAAATATGCTACTCTTTTGATGTCCCTAAAAGGAGACTGAAGTCACGGATGTAAACTAGTATTTAATTAAGTCTATTGAATACCAACAGTTACCGCAATCGGCCACGTACATCCACTAGGACTATTGAAAATTATTAAAAAAACCAATACACTTCAACGTTTCTGTATGCGAAAGGAAATTAGTATTTAAATAATAATAATAACAAATTAGTGTTTAATAAAAAAGAAGATTTCATATCCGGCTTACTTACCCTTGCACCTCGTTTTATTAATTAATACAAATGATTTGGTTTATCATACGCTGACTGTTACATTAATGAAAATCCATTTATAAATTATAGGATTAACAATGATAAATCGGGGTTTTCGTGCATCCGATCGTGGAATATAATATTAATTGGTGGCGTTATTTGATTGAATATTAACAATTATTTATTGAAAATAATACATTTAAACCTTAACCACAATGTTATACGATTTGTTTTCGAAACCCTTTGAAAGTAAAGTACTTGGTGATATTGTAATAAACACGATATTATCCCAAAAGGATGGTTCTTTGAATATATTTTTCTTTCGTCGCACAGGGGGGTATCAGATACGAGGTCAACCCTTGTCATACAGACAAACTTCAATATTACTAAGTAGATTCGGCACGATTTTATTATAATCTCAATGCGGTTTGTTTGTTACGTTACATTCGTTTCATATCGAAACAGTTGATTTAAAAAAGTCAAGAAAGTGAAATTCAAACTTATCACGTCATTATTCCAAATTTAAAATAGATGAAACATATCAACGCAATAAAATATATCAAAAACTTAAAATCGCTTTGTATCTTCTAGACGAGCTCCGTGGTCGAGTGGTGTGTACACCGGTTTTCATAGGTACGCCACTCGATTCCCGGCCGAGTCAATGTAGATTATTTATCATTATTAGTTTTCTATGTTGTCTTGGATCTGGGTGTTGATATGGTGCCGTCGTTATTTCTGATTTTCCATAACACAAGTACTTTAGCTACTTACATTGGGATCAGAGTAATGTATGTGATGTTGTGTCATATTAAAAAAAAAAACAAAGAATATGAAGTATGTAAATTTAAGTTTTGAGTTTTGAAATTGATTCGGTTAGGTATTACAAAAAAAAGACATATAAAAGCAGATTTATTAGTATATAAGAAAATCTTCAGCAGACGTTGACTGCCATGTTACACTCGCGCTGCAGTTTATATATGTTGTTAGGAGGGGATCTAGTTACGATTTATTACATTGATATTTAATTTTAATTTCGTTTAGATAGTGTTATTTTGCTTAAACGAATAACGTTTGTTTATTTAAAAGGTCTATGATGGAGCCCGAGTCTGAATTCAGGCGCTTTTTTCTAATTCTGATAATTTTTCTGTATAAACAAATTTTATTGGTTATATATGGGTCTCAATTCGAATTTCGGTATAGTGTACATATTTTCCGACACTTTTCTTTACTTTCTGACAGTAACCTTAATACGAGGCGAGTGGCATCTTGCGGCATAACAAGGGCGGCTAGGACAGTTCTTTCTACCGGACTGTACTGGCAGTCTTCTCGTTTGGACTCCACTGCCGCGTAATATCAGGTTGTGTGGAGTCATATACTCAGAGAGTATAAAACAAATGTATAGTTTTGGTTTATTAAATACGATGTTCGCTTGAGTCCACTGAGAATACCTATGGTACCTTCCGAGAAGGGTCTGTACGAAGCCATACCACAAAGTAAAGTAGATGCGAACACACTATTTTAATTAAAAAACAAAGATTGTGATGTGGGATTCTCTCACGAACTATAAATACATATAATACTAATATAATATTAGTAATAAATACATCCATATACATATAGCATGTATATTACATGTTAAAATAAATTAGATGAAAAGAGTAAAGAACTTTTGAAGCCAAAAAACCTAATTTCGCAAGTAAAATGCTTCAATAGTAGCATTGACTAAGTAAACAACAGTAATGAAGACATTACCCGTTTCAGCTTCAAAGAAAATTGGATCGAGGTGCCAATATTCGGAAGTCCCTCATTTCCGTTTAGTCGCTGTTGTTCGCTTGAGGCATTAAATTTTCTTCCATGTCCCATCCCAGGGCCGAATCCGGGTATGTCCTGCCCTTCTCTATTTAGGACAGGAGTGAATTAAGGGTCTGTTTCACTATATTTTACTTTTACAACGCTACCTTAAATTAATTTCAACTTTTTAAACTAATGAATTTTTACGAAGGAAGTTTAATCCAGGTAAAATGTGTCGACATGACAATGCTTTTTTTTTTTTTTAATAAGGATTCCTTGATCGCTGTAGTGGCGATGGCTCAGTGGATAGAGAATATGAATTTTAACCGAAATTTAGATTAGATAGTAGAACCTCACTGAGTTATTATTTTATAATTTACAAGTCGATTCGTGAAAAATTGAGCAAACAATTGTGAAACTCTGACAAAAGTAAATCCATCCACTTTTGATCAGAGTAGCAACATAATCTTCAAAAATTTTCGTGAAAATATACTTCTGTCCAGCAGTGCGATATTGACGGATTGGTAAGTGAAGTTACTTTGTTTATCGCTGTAGTAATTTACCCTCATTTATTATGGCACAAGGTGACTCAATAGCTAATACGTGCCACTGTTTTTTTCTTGAGGTGTAAGCTGTGTAGTCGCGTTGGACACTTTTTTGCTTATATTTGTATTTATTATTCTTCTTTTTACTGTGGCGAGGAAAAATACCTGCACGTGTTGGAAGAATATCTTCCACGCGTGCCGTAAATCCACATTGGAGCAGCGCGGTAAGATAAGCTTCACATCTTCCCTTGAAAAAGGAAGAGGAGGCCTTACCCTTAGAGGTATGTAATTTACAGACAACATTTATTCAGACATCTGTTTACATGCAGTTTACAAATTACGCAACTTTGACATAAATTGCTAATAAAAAAATACATTATGGCTAACTCAATAAGTCCATGGCTTAAAAAGAAGATCAATGATATAATGCGGCAAATTTTATACTTACAGCAACATCCAGGTGCAGCCAATTTGTGAGCATTTTGTCCCTAGGTATCCATAACCTAAGGCCCGCCAAAGCGCCCAGGATTCTGATAACGTTTAAAAGGTTTATAACCCTCTTAAATAAAGTTAATAGCTCCCGGGAAGTTTTTCGTTGTACCCCTTAGGGCCATTACGCAGTGTTACGATACGATTTATTCTGCGTTTATAGACTTAGGGCCCCGGTAAAGCTTCTCGTTACAGTATTTGGGTGTCAACTAGAGTTGTAGATATTTCAGTGAGATAAGAATCTTAAAATTTACGAAAGAGTAGGGTTTGCTGGACTATTCAAGATATACGACCTTTTCAGTCTGGGAACCAGTGAAAATCACAATGTAATTTATGATTATACATCTTTTTTCAGCGAATAAGAGCATTAGTTAATCTTCACCTTGTCGTGCTTTTTAATTTAATTTTATCTTTCATTCTTGATAACTTCATCTGAAAAAGATTAACACAGCTTTTTGTTCAGGTGAAACAATTGAACGGTTTTTTTATGACTATAGATTTAGTTTATTTATTAATAAAATTAAACGATTATGTCAGCCTATAACCATCATAGGGATACTGGCTGTGTGGGAATCCTAACAAATCGGCTACTATCCCGTAACGATCAATCCTATACGTGTTTATATTCCAGCCAATAACCGGCCTAACGAAATCCATTCGAAGTGCTTAATTGATTGTATACCATTTTTCTATGCCCGTCACGTTGATGAAACAGGTGTTTTTAAAAACATATATGAAAAATTCTCCTACCTACATTATCAGAGGTATGGGAAAATTTATTTTTTTCATTAAAAGAGGTATAAATATACGTGGTTATTAACTGTAATTAAATTTGTTACCGTAAATATGAAATTTAATACAGAATCTTAAGACACTTACACACGATACTGATAATCGTCGCGATACATAATTATATATTATTTGGCATGATTTAAATGATAATCATTTTTACTTGAATTGCTTTATAGTTAAACGTAATACTTAGTTTAATCTTGTCTTCAGCTTATCAGTGTAGATACAACAACAACAACAACAACAGCCTGTAAATTCCCACTGCTGGGCTAAAGGCCTCCTCTCCCTTTGATGAGAAGGTTTTGAACATTTTCCACCACGCTGTTCCAATGCGGGTTGGTGGAATACACATGTGGCAGAATTTCTATGAAATTTGTCACATGCAGGTTTCCTCACGATGTTTTCCTTCACCGCTGAGCACGAGATGAATTATAAAGACAAATTAAGCACATGAATCAGCGGTGCTTGCCTGGGTTTGAACCCGCAATCATCGGTAAAGATGCACGTGTTCTAACCACTGGGCCATCTCGACTCAATGTAGACAGCTTAGTACAAAATACTCGTTGTGGTGTTTTAGTGTAAAAAATTATAGCCAAACTTACATAGTTGACTTTAATCAGAATCCAGTGCAATAAAACATCACTACTAACTGATGCGGCTTACCACATCATTTAAAAGTTCCTTTATCCCCTACACGAATTGTTACTAAAATTTTACACGCTCGAGATAGAATTTCTGTTTCAGATTTTCAAACTAAATCATCTAACAATTCTCGTGTTTTGTTATATAAAATCACTATTAGTATTTGATAACATGTTCTGTTAACATTAACACTACTTACCTCGTTATAGATATTATCTGTGGGCTTATATTGTTTTATTAAATTAATATCGGGAGAGCTCTGCTCGAAGTATTTTTGAAGGATTAAATTTGAAGTGAGGTTATTCGGAGAAGAACCCGAGTTACTGACATAGATTGGATGATTAGTAATCAGAAATGCCAGCGATCTTACAAACGTCTTAAGGCCGTTGAAGCAAATGAGGCCTAGAGTGTGGGCCACGGAATGAATGCAGCGTAGGGTAGTCAGGTAGTCCGATGAACTGAAGAAGTTTGCCGCATTTTTCCGGTCATAAGACTCGACTGAGAAGCGGTAGCTTTGGCGCACTTTCGGAGAGATCTATGTCCAACAATGGACTGTAATTGGCTAAGGATCATGTTAAAAATGTTAGTTACGTGTGCTGAGTTTTGTTACTATGTAATAAAATGTTTCATTAATTCGGCTATAAGGCGAGGTGTTATAGTTTTAATGAACTGAAGTTACAAGGACCAAAAGTTTTGACAGTGAATGGGACAAAATAGTAATTTGACAAAGACACGTAATAAGAATTAGCTGTAAATCAGGTTAATTGATTGTATTCTTATGAAGTCATTTCTACGCAAATAATAACGCTTTTCATACGCGATCATTATACATGAATGCTGTTTAAAATTCAGTTATTATATCTACGTAATTAAATTACTATGTTACTATTTATTAATTACCACAATAACAATTAATATTTCTTTCGTTTCCGTACGTTTTTCTTGATTAATTGTTATGCTGGCAGATGTTTATTCGATACACAAGAGTATTTGTTTGTATATTAAAAAAAATACACAGTTATGTAAGGTGGGGTAAACACATAATGAGGCCAAGTAGGTATAACAGCATTGCTGCATCATTGGTACTGGCAGATGAGAGTCGGTAGACTGTTAGTTTAGTTAATATGGTTTAGTTTGAGGTCATTCGTGGCTGTGTAGCTTACCCCAAATGCTTGTATTGTCACTTATGTTGAATAATGTATTGTGAATGTGTGTTTTGCTTTTCATACTAAACAATACATTATTAATGTGCAGAACTATGTATGTATGTGTTTTTCATTAAAAAAACAAATGAATTTGAATTTTGTCATTCTTCATATCAAGACAGTTTTAGCAATCCTTAATGTATAGAATTTTGTGACATACTGTTGTTTATTATTAGCATCTCATATAGTTGAAAACTAAAGTTAATAAATGTATTGGAATGAAGGTAAAGCTTTCTTTATCTTTATATAAAAATAAAAAACAACTTTGGTAGAGATTATTAAATTTAATAATCTCAATACATCGAAATAGTGTTCGTAAATATATTTGTATAACGTTAGTGGAAAAATTTATATATTTTTAAAAAAGCAAGCTTAAATTAATTAAATTACTTCGGAACTAGATTTTATCTTAAATTTACGTCAAGTAAATACAGAGTAGAAGTGGCCGACATAAATTGCGAGGACTGTGTAGATGTCCAAGCAATACGTGTTCGTGAAATATTAGACTTCGCCCCGATATTGTTTATATAATACCATTAATTATCTTAAATCAATTTTAATACTCTTGGATAACTAATAATAAATCTATGACAAATTAATATACACTTCATTACTATTGCAAGCACTTATAAATCTTAATAGGAGAATACATTAAATTTCAAGCCAAGATTAATAATATATGAATAGAATATTTAATTAAATAATTATATAAAATTCTGTATCGATACTAAGGAATACTACGAACTTTTTTAACATATTAAACAAAAATTTGTTGAGTTATACGGCTCTCACACCGTTTTACATTTTGTTAAACATGTGATATAAAGTTATTATTATAAGTAATTTTAATCTTTTTTACCAAAAAGTAAAATTATTCAACGACCAAAACAATATTTTTTTATGTTAAAAAAAATCCTTCATATCAATATATATACAAGGCTTGCACAATCATACCCAAGTATAACAATCGATACTAATATTATCTGCCAGTGTGCCTGTCTGGGTATGTGTTATTTTTACGTTTATACCGCCGAATCGATTTAGATACCGTTTGATATGGGTATAGTTTCAGTTCTGGGAAACGACATTTACAATATGTTACTATTTTAATTAATCTCTTGAAGGGGTAAAATCGAATGAAAGATTGTTTATAGTTGAAGTTGTTAAAATTTCGCGCGAAAAAAATCGCAGTTTCAACTTGTATTACATAAATACAAAATATGATATTACTTTTAAAAATGTATCTCTATTTTCCTTAAGTTGACTTTATAAGTTATTTATAAAACAACAAGTCATGGTCCACTAATAAAGCGTTCTTAAACATAATAACCCTGAATTTCTCACTCGACTGGATACAATGGGATAAATTTATTTTCAATACACACCCAAGCGAAATCATTTTTCAACCCACGCCTGCCACGAATTTTCGTGGCGTGGTCGGAATTAGGGGGCTTACGTTTATCCGAATATACTTTACACGTTATAATGTGTATATATGTGTATATGTTATACACACACATCATTACATTGAGCATCACAACTTATAAATTATTATTGATTCGGTAAAAAAAGATATCCTCATTGACATATCCTAAAATTAAACAAAAATATGTTTCTTAAATACGTCGACGTAATAAAGTGATTTTTTTAATTGTATAGATTGGCGGACGAGAAAATATCCACCTGATATTAAGTGGTCACTATCACCCATAGACGATGACGCTGTAAGAAATATTATATATATTTACTATTCCTTAAATCGACAATGTGCCACTAACCTTGGGAACTAAGATGTTATATCCCTTGTGCCTGTGGTTATACTGGCTCACTTACACTTCAAACCGGATCACAACAATACTGAGTACTGTTATTTGGCGGTAGAATAACTGATGAGTGGGTGGTACTACCCAGACGGGCTTGCACAAAGCTCTACCACCAAGTGAATCCTAATTAAGATCTGTCTTTAATTTTCAGTACATATATGGTTGGAGCTCTTCAATTTAAGAGTATGACCTACGAGCAGCTATCGTCCCTTAATCACTGGTACAAAAAACGGCCTATGCTATTAATTTATAAGAAGATTTACAACTATCTTTATTCTGGGAATTAATAAAACTAAAAATTTTTCGTTTTGATGCCGTGTTTTTCTGAGAAATAAACACAAGATTCAAATCGATTTTATTTACGAACATCGTTTTATTCAAGATGAATTTCGCTATTGATTAATGAAAGACAAGGAACTAGATAGGCTGCGATTAAGATTTAGTAACCAGCATTTAAAAATAAAAACGACCCAGACAGATAAACAAAACAATAACTAAATTTAGAATATTTTATACGGCTTTGTTTAATTTAAATATCCCGGTGAAAAAACATTGTAAATGTTAATTAGAGTAGCTGGATCATACCATGTTTTGCCAATTGCGGTAATCTATTCAACCACATATATGGAATAATGAAATTTAAATTAACTACATAATATTCTATTTGTTTTAACAACCCCTATATCTGTTATATACTAGCTGTAACCCGCAACCTTGTACGCCTATGAATATAGCAAAAAAAAAAAAAATGTAGCCTAAGTTACTCGCTATTATACCAGTTATCCGTTTCAGAGATTAGCTGGAACAAACAGACAGACAGACCGACAAAAATTGTAAAAAAATTTGGTATATGTACCGTGTATACAAATGCATTGAGTAAAAAAGGGCTATTTTAATATTACAAACAGACACTCCAATTTTATTATATGTTTACATAAAAACAACCCCTATTTCTGAAAACAAAATAAATCTAGTAATCGAGCATCTTAAACTTAGTCGCTTAAAAACAAAAGAAGCTTCGCAAGATCCAAGGTCGAAGCGTTAACCACAAGCGCGATAAAGAAGGCAATTTTCTAAATAGGGCTTGCGGGGATTACCCTAATGTCCGACAAAAATGGATTGTCGCTCGCGATATGAGTTACGCGTCTCTTGTATAAACTAATGTTAAGAGCTTTTTAATGTGGTTTGAATTGAAGTATTTTTGTTTTGGATATTTGTGTTATGAAAGGATATTGTTTATGTACTATAAACTATCTAAATAATTTTGAGTCTTGGACTATTTTAGGTTAAAATAAGAATATTTAAAGCTTACAAACCTTCGTATAAATATTGTGTCTACGATTCCGTTTAAAAGTTTCACACAGCATATGTCAGAATTTTGTGTGATAATAATGAATAGCAATTAGGTAAACATAAATAAAAAAACGTGAGCAAGACATTCGTTATTAAAGTTATTAATTTCGGGATATTTACCATGTTTTTTATTTTTGTTCGGTGGAGCTCGATATTTCGACATTATCTACGAATGTCTTGTTCACGAGACTCGTGAATAACTTTAATAATAAAAATAACCATGTTAATTTTAAATCTTATAAAGACATTCGTTATCTCGGAATATCTAACTCCACCGTTTTATATACTCGTAGTAAAAAAAATAGTAATGTTAATTTAAAATATTATATAAGTAAACATAAAATTCTAAGTAATGGCTTACAAAGTGGTTGTTATTTAAACATACTTAGTGACTTAAAACCGGAGGTGAATACTAGTAACATTGAACATTGAACACAACTCGTGTGAAGCCGAGTCGGGACTCAAAGCTAAAGAGTCGCGATGGCCCAGTGGTTAGAACGCGTGCATCTTAATCCATGATTGCGGGTTCAAACTCAGGGAAGCTCCGCTGATTCATGTGCTTAATTTGTCTTTATAATTCATCTCGTGCTCAGCGGTGAAGGAAAACATCGTGAGTAAACCTGCATGTGACAAATTTCATCGAAATTCTGCCACATGTGTATTCCACCAACCCGCATTGGAACAGCGTGGTGGAATAAGCTCCTTACCTTCTCCTCAAAGGGAGAGGAGGCCTTTAGCCCAGCAGTGGGAATTTACAGGCTGTTGTTGTAAATAACATATTTCTCTAACGGAGTTTCTGCTACCGTGGCCAAATTCAGCGGTTAGCCGTCAGTGCAAGGGAGAGTTCATAGAGAAGGTATATTCATACATATATACATACCCACATAGTTCAATAGGATTGCAAAACGACCTAACCAGATAAAAACTTTCATCAGGCTGTTAATAAAAATAAATTGTTGAAATATGTCCAAGACATCAAGCACCTTGAGAAATGTACCCTTCAAAACTTATGACAAGACCGACGAGGCAAGCATTGCAAAACGCATTAAGTATTTGAATTTAATTTAAATGATTTTATGCATTTATACAAAAGTAACAGCCTATTAATTTCTCACTGCCTTTGAGGAGAAGGTTAAGAGCTTATTCCACCGCGCTGCTCGATTGTGGGTTGGTGGATACATTCCTAACGATGTTTTCCTTCACCGCGGATGAATGAAATATAAACACAAATGAAGCAAATGAAAATTCAGTGGTAGTGGCCTGGGCTTGAAACGGCAATTATCGATTAAGATGCACGCGTTCTAACCACTGACATCTCGGCTTTTGAATCCATACACTGTCACCAATAAAATGTTATTTTGTACATTTTCATTAACACTTTCATCAACACAAATGAGCAAGGGCGATAAATGAGTGTAATGAAAGTCTAGAGAAACTGGAATGTTTGTAAGACTTCCAGCGTAAAGCGATGTATTGTGAGAAGGAGGTTCGATTCGATCGAAATGTCCGCCAGTCGTAGCATCCTCGAGTATGGGCTCGGTAATAGCGTTTAACTGAAGGATACGCTGCGGAAATATTGTTTTGTTGATTGAAGAAAAGGATATGTGATTACGTATGTATTGAGAGAATCGCTTGATAGCATCCGTTTTATATTGAATATTATCGCAATTGCTTAATACAATGTTGCTTTCCATTTTGTCAAGAATGTGTTTCTACATTTTAGTAACCGATTAGAGTTTAGTATAACAGAAATATATATGACCTGCTTTGTATTGATTTCCAGAGAACGCATAGTTAATTTAAAAAAAAAAAACATTTTTTTTTATTATTCGTTATTTGAACCAATGATATCGAGATATGCAGCTTTATATAAGCTAGTTGGTTCTAGTAACAATACAGTGCCTAATAACAATTTGATTGTAATTTCGATGAAGTTTAAATTTAAGCAAAATAATAATAATTTAATAAAACAAAAGCTTTGAATAATTATTAAAACTTTTGTTCATAGATAATTGTTAAGGGTTGTTTTATGACAATAATGAAATAATAATTAATTTATTTCGTGTTTCATTTTTAACTAGTTATCACACACGGCTTCACTCTCGTCCTAGAGATCGCCAGGTGCTAGTCATAAAAATACATATGTCCTTGCTTCCAAGCTTTTATCTATGTTAATATCATTAACATCGGGTCAGTTTTTAGCCTCGAAAGAGCCACAGACAAACAGATAGAGATATCTCTTTGAATTAATAATATTCGTAAATATTACATTTAAAGTATTAGCAGTTCATTTATTTATTATTATTATATACTAGTTAGTTTTATTTGAATATAATAACGTACGTACACGTGTGTACGGATAGTAGCAAACGATACAAACTGTTTCCTTAACTAGAAAAGTTTGTAGCTAATTATTTTGTCTACGTCGTGCGGTTAGTGGTGTTTCTTGCTAGCTTTGAGTTACTAAATCTTGAACTTGTATCATACATCTTATTTGGATTAACTACATTTAATATATACAATAATGTACTTACCGTTATTAAGGTTCTGAATAATTCAATGATGGTATAAGGGGCATTATGGGCAAGTTATGAATAATCCAGTGTAATCGTAACGACTTTGTTCCTATTGTTAGGAATGTTATGATTATGTAAGTAATGATTTTTTATATCTGGGGATCAGTGTTAATCACTTACCATCGTTTTATGGCATGTACAAATTTTATTAGATAACACAAAATACATCATCACCTGTTCGAGGCTTGTGTGCTTTCGATGTATCTCTGATATAAAAAAAATAAGAAATATGTGCAAGTTTAGAAAGTAGTGAAATTTCGATTCAGCTACAATACATCGAAAGCACACAACCCTCGAACCCATGAAAATATTTGTAATTATTATGAATCTAAGCCAAGTATATAAATTAACCTCTTAATGGCTTAATATATATTAATATATCTTCTGTAGTAAGAAGAAAGGCTCGTCACCTTAAGATCTATTTTCGTGTACTCAGTATGAGCGATAATCTGCTTTACCGATTGAGAATGACATATTGCGTCGAAATGATTTGATGTTTAGATTCAAAAGGTATTAAGAGTTAAAGACTTGATAAAAATTTGAAAACTGACAAAGGTTTTTTACTCTGACTGTATAAATCGAACATCGAATGTAACGCTGTTTTTCTACTATTTCGCCCGAACAAAGCAGGGTGCTAGTTACATAAACTGTATTATAGTTTATATTGTATTTAATATAATAAACTAAATACTTGGAAGTAAGGCCTCGTCCGGCCTTGCCCGTCTGTGTAGGTGCCACACATTCGTCACATATTTTACAACCAAACAGCAATCATTAGTAACGTCGTCTTTCCTTTTTCCTCTTTCTTTTGATGTTCCCTGTGGCAACACTGGCCTAATGTCATAAAAAACTTCTCTCAACAAATAAAAATTATTATTTTATTATAAAAAATAACTGTATTAGCTTTAATTTTGTATTTATATCAAGTTATTAATGTAATATATAAAAAGTATATTAATATACTGAGTGTCGTTCGTTAATGTGCAGTGTTTTCTTGTGTTGTGTTCGTCAGCTGACATTACGCAGGTAACGAACTCAATTTTAAAAAGTTTTCTTGTTCAACTTCTTGTTATCCCTCTAACTTACTATAGAAACCCTATTTCACAATTTATAAGTCAAATATTACAGCAACTGTTTGATCACACTGACGCCGTCTATATTATTTTATCTAATAACTTCTATTTTTATAAAACATTGTGACTCGTAGCACCAAGGCGCGTCAGGCCGAGGAACAACTCCAGCTGACGCTCCAGGAACTAAAAGCATCCAGGACTCAGTGTGATCTGCTGTTTAAAGAAAGGGATGATAATGAACAAGAATTCTTGCAAATTCTTAATAAAAACAACGCATTAAAATCTGAGCTTTCGTAGTTACATTTACGATATGTAGAAATGGAAGAACAAAATAATAATTTGCAAGAAATAGTCAGTGGGTTTGATAATTGCAGAAATGAGTATGAGCAAGCTCTTATGCTCACCAATGACTTAAAAGCTAAATTACATAAGGCCCAACAATATATATCAGAATTAGAAAACAATAACCTCAACTTGAAGGCCTCTCAAACCCAGTGTCTATATGATGAACTGGTTGGATATAAAGCCACATTAGTGTCCCCACTCACCAGTAACAATGACATTTCGACAATTGATTTGACTGGTGATGACATGGGTTCTTCCAGTCTAGTATTAAGTAAAAATAAATTCAAGAAATATATTAAAATTAATAGGTATATTAAGAAAACACAAAAATTGATAAAATCTAGAAATAATTGCCTTAATTATGAAAAATCTGTAAGGAAAGAAATACTCAAATTAAAAATGATTGAGTATAATAAGAATGTGAAAGATATGAGATAAGGTTATGAGGCTGATGTGACTGCTCTTCAGGCTGAGATATCATATTTAAAAAGCTCATTAGACACCATATCAAAAAAATATGAATTGTCCCAAAATGAAATTACTGGTCATATCGCAGCCATGAACAATCTACTAGACTTAAGTAAGTATAATTCGGAGCGCTTTGACTCTCTCATAAACCACTATGCTTGTGATTGTCGGGGCGCTTCTGACTCTGGGGATCATTCTGGGCTGTGCTCTGATATGGTGCCTCCATCTCAGTCAACAGCTCATGTCAGCGCCATACCAAGCAAAACACATCATGTTCCTCCCAAAAAATGTACTAAAATGTATAGTGATGCAATGGGAAGAGATATGGGTGTTTTGCTCAATGACATGTGTAGGGAACAATTAGTAACAAATTATTGTATGCCAGGTGCAAGTTACTCACATATAATGAATAGTATTTTGAATTGTACTCATTGTCCTTCTACTACACTAATCATACTAGTTGGGAGAAGGGGAAATGTGAACAAAAAAATTCTTGATAATTATTACACTAAATTATTAAATTTAAATGTAGAAATAATATTAATGTTCACATTTCCTTATATTAAAGATATGCCACAGGAAAATGCAATTAGGTTTAAATTAAATAATAGGTTATATATAATGACAAATAGTTATTATGTATCAAAAAATGACATCAGTAATAAAATTGAATTAATTGATATTAATAATATAATTAATAATAGTTCATGTTTATTGACATGTGATAGGTGTCACCTATCAAATTTTTATAAGAGACAGATTACAAGCACGCTATCATATTTTATTGTTACAAAATCAACCAACTGTTTGGTTGACCAGACTACTGCTTCTATTGAGCAGTATAATAATACAACACCATATATTTTGGAACATGTTCCAAGTAATTTAAATTAAACTCTAAGACAATAGAGGTAGTCTCTGGCACCAATAGTATAGTTACCATAGAAGCCAATAAAAAGAATAGGAAAATTGTAATAACTAATAATAAAATTGTAAACCTGGTGCACCAAAATATTCAAGGAATGTTAGGGAAGGACCTAGATATTGAATTATTTTTGACCTGTAATGATATTGATATTTTGTGTTTAACTGAACATTGGCTTCTGAATTATCAGGTCATGTTTAACTTTAGTGGGCACCAGTTGGCTAGTTTGTTCAGTAGGAATGAAGCTATTCGCGGTGGCTCTTTTATACTTATGAGTAAACACTTTAAATTTAAGGAACGTAAAGATATTGTGAGCCTTTCTATTGAGCAAACTATAGAAATAGCCTGTGCAGAGCTTGAGCGTGTCATTGTTGTATGCGTATACAGGCCCCCTAGTGGATTATATGAATTGTTTGAAAATGTATTGGAAAATGTTTTATCAAAATTATCTGAATGTAATAAAGAAATTATTGTTTGTGGAGATTTTAATATAAATTTACTGCATAATACAACCACAAGTATTAGATTCACATCATTGTTAAATTCATATAATCTGGTAAATCTGTTCTTAGAACCAACTAGAATAACAGATTCCACAGCAACTTGCATAGACAATATATTTGCAACCCATATTCCACAAAATAAAATGATTATTAATAAACTAAATTCAGATCACTGTGGACAACAGGCTCTATTTAATTTTCATATTAATAAAATAAGCAATTGTGAAAAAATAATGTTTGTTCCTTTGACCAGAAGTCGTATTGAGAAGTTTAGAAGTAATATTATGGCCAATCTCCTTCACCTAACTCTTAGTGATAATCCCAACGTTTTGTATAATAACCTATTTAAATTAATTAGAAACAAGTTTAATGCAATATTCACTTCTAAAACAGTTAATACAAAAAACTTTTTGAAATTCAATGATTGGGCTACTATTGGAATTCATAAAAGTAGGCAACGAATGTACGAACTTTATAATGAAAGGACGTACAATCATAGTGCCACTTTTGCCAACTATGTAAGTAACTATTCAAAATTATTTAGAAAACTGTGCTTTTAGGCTAAGTCTTTAACTATAAAAAATAGAATTAAGAATGCACATAACAAAATAAAAATTAAAAATTTTGGCTAAGTCTTTAACTATAAAAAATAGAATTAAGAATGCACATAACAAAATAAAAATGACCTGGAAAATTATTAATTGTGAAACTGGTAGAAGTAGTAATCGGAGCTCCGAATTAAACTTAAATTATAATAATAAAGTCATAAATAGTGAACGGGAAGTTGCTTCAGTTTTTTTGCTGACATACCAGTTTCTACAACTAGGTTACTTATTTCTTCTCCAGCTGTTGCCGAATCATTGATGAAAGAAAATGTACGAGAATGCAAATCAAAATTTAATTTTACCCCTGTAAACACCAATATCATAATTTGTGCATTTAAATCATTAGACATTAAGAAAACTGCTGATCTATGGGGTATTTCTGTAAAAGTGATAAACTCAATTATTGATGTGATTGCACCTAATCTTGCAATAATATTCAATGATTGTGTTCAACGTGGTATATTTCCTGACCTGATGAAACATAGTAAAGTCATTCCAATATTTAAATCTGGTAGCTCTTCAGATCCTAATAACTATAGGCCTATCTCAATATTACCTACCCTCAGCAAAATATTTGAAAAAAATATTTTAAATCAATTATTAGCATATTTCAATAGACACAATTTGCTTCACAGAAAACAATTTGGATTCATGAGGGGTCGCTCGACTACCGAAGCAGGTATCGAACTTATAAAAAATATCTGTGAGGCCTGGGAGGGGTCGCAGGATGCCTTAGGGATTTTCTGCGACTTATCCAAAGCCTTTGATTGTGTTCAGCATGAAACTCTGGTCAGGAAACTATATCACTATGGAATTAGAGAATGTGCACTCGACCTTCTGACTTCCTATCTTAACAATAGAATTCAGAGGGTTGACGTTAACGGGACAAGGTCTCCTGGGGTCTCAGTTGGTATGGGGGTCCCACAAGGATAAATTCTTGGACCTTTTCTATTCCTCATATACATAAATGACTTGCCCTTTCTTGTTGGGAACAAACATGATATAGTATTGTTTGCTGATGATACCTCTTTGGTTTTTAAAATTAATAGGAAACAGGTTCAGTATGACGATGTAAACAATGCTATGTCCGATATAGTACATTGGTTTAGCGTAAATAATCTTCGACTGAATAATAAAAAAACTAAAATTGTAAAATTTAGCACACCAAATGTGCAAAATGTAAAACCCGATGTACTTATCAATGGGGAATCGATGGATCCAGTTGAAACAACTGAATTTTTTGGCCTTACTCTTGATGCCAAGTTACAGTGGCTCCCCCATATAAACAGATTGGCGGGTAGACTGAGTTCTGCGGCATTTGCGGTCAAAAAAATTAGATTATTTACTGATGTTGATACGGCTCGACTAGTATATTTTAGTTACTTTCACAGTATAATGTCCTACGGTATTATGCTTTGGGGTAACGCAGCCGCTATCCAAACTATATTTGTGCTGCAGAAGAGGGCTATTCGCGCAATCTATAACCTAGGAGCCAAGGAATCATTAAGGTATAGATTTAAAGAAATTAAGATATTGACGGTTGCTTCTCAATACATATTTTGTAATGTTTTGTATGTACGGAAAAATATTAATGTTTTTATGTGAAAATGTGATTTCATAACGTTGGTACAAGGAACAAACACAATCTTGTTACTCCTGTTACTCGACTGCATAGAGTCAGTAACTCTTTTGTGGGGCAATGTATACGCTTCTACAACAGGATCCCAGAAAGCGTTCAAAATGCTTCTGTTGCCAAATTTAAAAAAAATGTTAAGGAACGCTTTTGTGCAAAAGGTATACAATTAGCGAGTTTATGTTTGATAGCACACCTTGGAAATGAAACGATCGCCTCCTAGCTATTTCTAATCATATACTACTATGTATCTTATTAATCTGACAAAAAAAAAAATAACAAAAAAAGAAGACCCGCTGAGTTTCTTTCGCCGGTTCTTCTCAGGTCAGGATGTTCCTTTTTCCGAACCGGTGGTAGTGTTTATTTGACAATCAATAAGTAAGTGTAATGCTCCTATATTGAATAAAGGAATTTGAGTTTGAGTTTGAGTTTTCGGTTTAAATGGTGAGCGAGCCAGTGTATCCATAATAACAAGAGACAATATCATAGTGTTAAAGGTCGGCAGTGCATTGGCGTTTTATGGAATGGTTCTTACGATGCCAATGATGTGTAGGGGTGATCTTTGATCTCTTGCTATTAAAAATCAAAAAGTCAATTTTTTATGACATTTAAAAAAAAACACAATTTATTTTAAGTGAGCAAAATATTATAAATTAATAATGCAAAGGTCATCGTCGAATGCAAACAGCATTGCAACGGTTCCATAATATCATAATTGGAAGAGTTGCGTTTTGTTAATTGCAAAACATTTGTGCTGATCTTCGTTACGTTGCTTAATGAATCTCTTTTAAATATTGCCATATTAATTAAATTTACTGCTTTTATTGCTCTTTGACAACAGGAAATTCAATTCGAGATAAAAAACGAATCGATTCAGGATTATTGATAAATATTGCTTTTCAATGAGAATTTTTAATTAAAATGTAGATAATGAAGAGTCTTCGGCGACATTTGCTGATTCTTCTGTATCTAAGCTTTAAACTAATTTATTTGACAGCGAAAATACTTATTCTTATATTTAACGCTTAACATTTTTGATCTCTCATTGTGGTAAAGCACTTACGTATACTTTCGTTTCCTCTTAAAGTTATGTTTGACTAAAAAGCAAACGAATATGACTTATTGTCAAGTTGGTTTTCCTAAGGCATATTTTTTAATGCAAGATTATATAGATGATAAAAAGCGTGGAGTACTCGTTGACTTCCAAGTAGGATGTAATATATTCAAATGTTTTGAAAAAAAAATAACTAACATGACTATGTATATTTATATATCGAAAACGGATCGATCGAAATATCGGATCGAGTAACTACTGATTTTCTAGCTGATTTCTGTCAGAAGTAGCTTCAATTAATATAGTTTGTTAAATAACGATTCCAAAGTGTTCATTATCCTAAATTGATATATTGAAAAACTTTATAAAGATTATGTTCATAGTAAAACACCAATAAAAAATACAACCTAAATTCCATTTTACGTGTTACATCAGTACTTGTATTATTACTAGATAAAATAATACAATTTTCGCCCTATACCGAACATAATTCCTCAGCTCCAGTCGATAAAAAGTAAATGTGCTTACAAGCTTTATGGCGCCGTAAAATTCAAAACATCGCAGGCATAGAAAATGTTTTTCAATAAAATTATCTTTATAATAATAAAAAGAAACTCAATAAATAATACAAGAGTTTTTTATATTATAATAATGACTAATGTTGGTATCTGTAATAAGTAATTCGTGTACGTAGGTACGTAAATAGGTATACATATAATAAATATGTATTGTGTAATAAAAATAAGCTATTTTAACCGGCTTTTAAAAGAGGAGAATCAGAGAATCGACGTGTTTGTATGTAACATTGTTAGAATTGCATTATATTTGAGTTATATCATCTATTTAGGCTTCCAAGCACGTGTGCTTCATTTTTGAAAGTGTATGTTTGTATGTTTGTCCACGAATTTTTCATAAACTAAAAGTCGTATGGAAATTATAATATTTAATCTAAGTTAGGTATATTTCAAGTTAGGGAACAGAGTAAGTTTCATTTAAATTGATCTAGTAGTTTCATAGATACATTTTTTTTATATTTCACTGACTGTTCTAATTTTGAAATCGGTTGTTTTTTTTATTGGTTATATGTTATTTCTTACAATATACGTGTTAGTAATTTTGATTATTTAACAATAACTAGCTGACCCTGAGACTTTACTACCTCAATACCAAATTTTATTTACATCGGTTCAGCACGTTCAGCACTTTATCAGATATATTAGATATATCTGATAAATGTAAGTAAGTATATCTAATAAAGTATAAATAAGTAAGTATATCATTTACTAATTTATACTTTAGAATTTATTATATAAGTATAGTATAGATAGTTACGCATCATCATCATCATCATCAGCCCGTTCCCGTCCACTGCTGGACATAGGCCTCTCCAAGTGCACGCCACTGAGGTCTTTCTCCGGCTACTCGCATCCAGCTCCTGCCTGCCGCCTTGCGTATATCTTTACTCCACCGTGCCTGAGGATGTCTTACACTACGTTTGCCGAGACGCGGTCTCTACTCTAGAACACGTTTTCCCCAACGGTTGTCGGTTCTAATATGACTAGCCCACTGCAGCTTCAGCTTACTAATCAATTAGGCTATTTTAAGCATAAGGCCATAAAAGAGATACACATGAAAATGAACTTAAATCAAACCTACTTAAAAACAGGGTGGTGTTTGCCTTTTTTTTCACGCCGGAAAAACGCGTTACGCGCTTCCCCCACGTGATGGAAAGTTGACTCCACGGTTCCCTGGATGCCCAGTGCGCTCAGAACCTCCGGGTTTACCCACTAAAAAACCAGCGGTACCCTTTTCGTCTTTCGGCGGGCGCCACGGGATCGTTAGGATAGTGCTTGCCTGGTTCAGGTTAGGTCAGCTCTTTAATTAATACATATTGCAATCATATACTAGATAAGTTCAAGTTTTCAAGAGGTTCAGTCAAAAAAATAAAATAATATCCCGCAGTTTTGAAGTTGGCTACGCTTTCTAGATAGGATTTTTATCCAACGGTACTGTGATTGTGAATGACGTGTATCTGTCTTTTCCCATATATGTTTGTCACCGTCTGCCTTCATATTAACCGCTGAGGCAGAAGTTCAATCAAAACATTATATAAAGACTCAAACAAGCGATAAAAAAATAATAGAATTAGCATTCATTTTATACAAAACAATAGCACACAATAATACAAAAAGATAGACTAATTTTGTTTGTAAGCTCAGTCAAATTGGAAGATCCAATTTTCGCATCGTCCAACTTATTTTAAAAGAGTTAATATGAAGCCAGACTTTGTTGCTTCCAGGACGATGAACTGAGCATTAATGAACGTATTGCTACAGTTTTAAAACATTCATTTGATTACGGGTTGCATAATTATGAAAACCGGTTTTTACATTGCAAATTCAGATTCTTTATGTAATGATGGCAATGTATTGCGGCTTCTGCTTATCTTTGCTTCGTGAAATTATGTGACTATTAATGTTTTAAGCGGCGGCGGCTTTATAATGATTTTTTTTTAATTTTATTAAGTACCTAGTTAGTTATAACATCAACAAAAACAGCGTGTAAATTTCCCACTGCTGTGCTAAGGCCTCCTCTCCCTTTGAGGGGAAGATTTGGAACATATTCCACAACGCTTTTCTAATGTGGGTTGGTGGAATACACATGTGACAGAATTTCTATAAAATTAGACACATGCAGGTTTCCTAACGGTGTTTTCCTTCACCGCCGAGCTCGAGATGAATTATAAACACAAATGAAGCACATGAATATTCAGCGGTGCTTGCCTGGGGTTGAACCCGCAATCAGCGGTGCAAGATGCTTTCTAACCGCTGGGCCATCTCGGCTCACGTTTTAAGTACCTTAAATACTTTAAGCAAATCATATAAATGAATATGGCTCTTTACTTCATTCAATGTATAATTTCGAAGATATTACGAAATACCCTGATCTGATGATCCAAGCACAAGAGCAAGAGCAAGAGCAAACAAGAGCTACCAATTTGTCATTCCTTTGAATCAGGTAAAGTTATAATTTTAGTTTACTATTTTAATTAAGTCACGTCTACATTCGAAATTGAGTATTATTTCTGAAAATAATTTATTAAAATATCGATACCAACTTATACTCGAACCTTGACCTTTGTAACAAAGGTTAAGTGAATCTTTGGGCCTGTCGAGAGTAGGCACGTTTGATGAGAAAATATGCTACAGTTACTCGAACATCGATCGAACGGAAAGTTTGATTCGTCGGTTGCCCTCTCGATCAAAGTTAGACAACAATGCATATTCATGTCATATCATCGGAGTAAGCGTAGCTATTCGTCAAACACGTCTGAAATCTCGACCGGCAATTCTATCTTAAACCGGAAAGAACACGTGGATCTTGAACGGACGTGCGTTATAATTCATCTCGTGTTTGGCGGTGACGGAAGACATTTCGAGAAAGCCTGTACGTGTCGTATATACGAAAATGAGTACTCATAATTCAGTCAAATGTAGGTACGTTGTCCCTGTATTTAATGTCGAACATTCCAGAGTTTAGTGTATATGGAAACTTATATCTTTTTTAGTCCTGAGAATGTCTTTATCCTGTACATATTCCAATGTGACGTAATTACATGCATATGTATAGATCTATTCACTCAAGCCCTTCCACTTTAAATTAACGGCGTGCATTAGTATTAAGTGAGGCTCGTGCTTACAAGATGTCTTAGTGTGCGTGAGACGGTTAGCATAAGAGTAACGACAGCAAAATAAAAATACAATTAAGATTATATAACCGCTTTTTAGATTTACGTGTAATTGAATGCCTTTATGAGTCATGTATAGATTAGATCTAGACATTAATGATTTTATTTGATGTAACTATTGAGCGTAATATTGCGTATATTAGTCAATTTTGGTTAGTAAAAAGCAGTATCAAAAGCCGTTGATTGAAAAACAGAATGGCAATCAAAATTGATTTATAGGATGATATCACTGTTCTATTTAAGATATTTAAGAACTTATATCCTTACATTTAACCCAAATAAGACATTTTTATAAGCTTAAAAAATCTTATCGTTTATCAGAGTTACTAAAATAGTGTATAATATGTAAACACAAGAACGAAAATTAAAAAAAACAATGATCTAACCTTATAATCATTGAAAATATAAAGTTAATATATTCTTGATTTAAAAACTGAGTAATAATGTATCTGTGGTATTGAAATATAATTCAAATCACGCGTCATCTATGAAATACTTTTTATAAAAGATAGACGAGTCACATCCTTGACGTGATAATATAAAATTTATAGATCGGGGGTCACTGAATTCAGGAAGTACCTAAATAAACATCGACAATATTTCACTACCAACAAGCTGAATTGAATAGTGCTGACTAAAGTAACGTAGCTGACTTTATGACCCCTAAATCACTTACCTACTTGACCCGAACGGTACCAAGTTGGATATTGGAAGTAAAATGTTTTCTATATAAACACTTCGTTTTCAATACTGATTAAAAATAGGAAGAATATTATTTATATTATTTTTATTTTATTGAAAAATCATAACCTTCCTTTTATTTATTTTTATCAAATTGGGCTAACTGATTGTGTGTGGTCACAACCACGTAGACCAATGCGCCACCAACCTTGGAAACTGAGATGTCATGACCCTTGGCCCTGTAGTTACAGTGGCTCACTCACCATTCAAATCGGAGTACAACAATACTAAGTGTTCCTGTTTGGCGGAAGAGATTATGAATCCTACCATCAATGGATTGTCTCATTGATAAAGTAAGGACTATATTGTCTTGGTGGAGTTATAAGTGACTCAGCATGGGAATGTTTTTAGTTGTACGAAATTTCTACACAAAAATAATCCATATTATAAATGTGAAAGTAACTATGTCTATAAAGCAAACTTGAACTGCAAGAAAAGACATTACTACTTTTTTGATAACCAAACCCCAAAACGTGAAAAGTCGTGGGTGACAACTAGTACTTTATAATTTCATTACTATTGAAGACTAAACAAATACTATGAAATATATTTACATCTTATATTCTCTCATTTATTTATTTGTAATTTTCTACAGATGAAACCGCGATGTTTACTACTAACATTACAATAGTTTTTAATGTCATGGATATAATGACTTAAAAAGTCATTATATCCATGACATTAAAAACCTTTCGTATTCCAATTAATACAATATGCACACATAATAGCTGGCATTGGTATAGCTAGCATATATTTTTATTTTAACATAAGAACTGAAATAGCCATTGCACTTATGAAGCAGCTTACTAAAAACTAACTTAGTTCGGTATCATGCAGTAAAGACAAAGTTTATAAGGCGCTCGCGAGTGTGCCAACATTGTTTCCATATTGGCTTTCAAACTTGAAAATGCATTGTTACACACGCCACACTTTCAAATCCCACGGTTAATGAGATCCAGCGCCGCATTGCTTAGAATGCAAATCTTATTCTTATCAGCTTAGTAGTTGCAATTAAAGTTAAAATTAATTAGGATCGAATAAGTGAAATTTATGTCAGTTTTATTTTCCTAAAATTGTATAGATGGGACATTACTAGTATTTTAAATCGCGCTGATGTTGTACTTATGATTTACATATTATATAATATTTATGTCAATAAAGCGAGTTATTCAAGAGAGTTGATTTATCCAATGAGGATTGTGATCAGTACAATAGTTGACAGTGTTCATGAAACTTATGAGTAGTTTGGGTAATTTATAATTGTAATTACATAGAAAACATATCCGTCAGGCGTAATTTTATGCATGTGAAGTAACTAAAGGTGGTAAAACATCTATTTTTATGAAGTTTGGTGATGGAAAATGTTATCATAATCGTCACTTTGCTTGTCAGTGATATTGCTTTATGAGTTTTCGTTAAAGAAATATTTGCTATTCCTTCATGATAAAGGGAAAGAAAGAGACAACAAATATTTTAGCATAAACAAAATGATAGTATTTATATTTAGGTTGTGATTGATCGACCTCTTTATTTATTCATATGTTTTCAAATTGCATAAACAATTTCATTATTTTTAAATATGTACTATATATTCAAGTGTATATAAGTCCCGTATAGTCTGACTATAAGCATATTCTTCGTATACTCTTATTATACGATCAATACGTTATCAAAATATGGGATGATTTAAACCGTTATCAAAGTGAACGTTAGTGTTTGTTTTAGACAGGAAAGACAGATTTCATCCAGCAAACAATTTTCGATACATCGGCCTCTCCAACACGGCTGGAATATCAATTTTACAATCTCACCGTGTCACGTATGTAGTCGACACTCGTTGGTCGCGATGGAGGAATATAATCATATCTTCAAATCGGAAATCCTTAATTTATATGCTGCCCTTCGATGACGATATTTTATTTTATTTGGCTAAGAATAAACGATTTTATTACAATATACCTACAGGCTGTTTTCTTCAAGCAAGTATGATTACATTACTTAAAATTTTAGTCGAGATTTGATATTGTTAATTTTGAACAAATATTTATTTTTAAACGTTTTGTTAGTATTATTAATATGGGATTCTGGGAAACAATCTTAAAATTATATTACTGATTATAACAAAACGCATTTTGAGCAGTTGATTTGATAAAAAAATGTATTACAATATAAAAAACGATTCTCTTCGTTCTTGACACAAGATGATTTGAATGTGTGCATCTTAATTGATGACTTACCCACAGGCCGTACCATTGAATTTTCATTTCTTAATTTGTGCTTTATTTGAAACTAAATTTTCATGCTTGGTGGTGAAGGATAGCTTTATCAGGAAGCCTGCACGTGTCGAACTTCAACGAAATTCTGTCACATGTGCTTGAAACGCACTTTTCAAGCCCAGCAGTGGGAAATGTACAGGCTGTTACACTAGTGTTTTTTTTTATAAAAGACAAAAAGACAAAGTTTCCGCCTTACATTTATTTTCGTTAAAAAATAATACAATATAAAAAGTAATTTTCTTCCCTCAAATAAAAAAAATCTTTAAGGTTATTTATAAGCACTTATGAATCATCGTATTACAAGATACAAGTGTATCATTGTTAAAGTTGAATGGGATCTGAATGAAGCGAACCAACGAGATGAGCTATATTATGAAGTAGTTTTATTATTATTATTTTTATTACTTGACATTTTATATGTCGTACGTTCCGTTCAAGAGTACTTTTCTTCTAATTTAATTTTCCTTTAATTAAGGGGTCAATTGACTTTTCTAAATTTTATTTTATATTTTATATTATGATACAGATTCTCCAGGTAGTCCAAGATTTATTTAAACTGTGTTTTTATATCGAAAGCACACCTTTACATCGGAGTAATAGGATTTTAGTCGCTGTGAATTTTATACGCTCGTTAAATTGGGCGAATCAGATCGCGTTACTGTTAATAAAACACACCTATATTTTGGCTCTGTATTTCCGAAGGTTCTGCCCTTTGAAACGTTTGTTTGCGATATTTATGAATACTACACCTGACTTATGTGACAGCCGGGAAATGTATTGACATCGTTCAGTAAACATTTCGCGGTAAACACTCTTATGTGTTAATAATTTCGCTTCGCGCTACCTATTTCGTACGGGTATAGAATATGTGAAATACATTTTTTGGTACGTAGTAAATACCAAAAGAATATGTATTATACATATAATACAACCAGTAACTCTGCTACCTTTTGTGAATAAAGTTTGAATCTTAAGCCATCACGTTGCTCCAAAATCAGACGGTAGAAACACATGTTTGCAAAATTGCATCGAAATTAGACACAAGCAGATTACCCAGTGACGTCTTCTTTCACCATCCAGCGCAAGATAAATCATAATTACAAATTAAGAACGGGAAAATTAAGTGGTCCTAGCCTGGGTTTGAATCTGCATTCATAGCTCAACATGCCGAGGGGACCCAGTTGTTAAAACGTATGTTGTAACAACTGGGTTTTCCCGGCTTCTTATAATATACTAGCTTTTGCCCGCGACTTCGTCCGCGTGGAATAGTGACTTCCGGCAGAAAAGTATAGATAGCTGTGCCTGTGACTTCGTCAACGTGTAACTCCTTGTGTGTTATTAAATTAAAATGTATTGGTAATATTATTTTCATCACGTTCACATGGGGCTTAAGTACCTATAGAACCAAAATACTTTAGCGCAAAGCTTCCGGGTAAACTATATTGAAAGTTGACCCGTCCGGCACGTGAACATAAAGATTTCTAGAACTGCTAACACAGGAAAGAGCAACGTATAACTGACCATGAGAGAAACAACTGACACCGAGATCTACTCCGGCAACATGAAAAGTCTGCCCTTGAGCCTTATTAATTGTCATTGCATAACACACCGAAACTGGGAATTGCGTCCTTTTAAATTGGAATGGAAAATTATTTGGTATTAAGGGTATTCTGGGAATAAAGACAGTTTCTCCTGCACCGCAACCTGTTAAAATTTGAGCCTCGATTATATTTTGTTGCAACTGGGTTACTTTTAGTCGAGTTCCATTGCAAAGTCTTGGTGGTCTTAAATTTCGGTGTAGAATAATCGGAATGCCAATTTTTAAACAAATTTCGTGAGAAGGAAGTCCGGGCATATTTAAAGAATTTAAAAATTCTATCTAATTAATAGTTTCTTGTTCATCGACCATTCTATTTATTGATCTATAAACTCTGCTTTCCCCCTGTATGTTCGACAGTATTTTGTTATTAATCTCAGTTGCCTGATCATTGCGAGGAGTTAAAATAGATCTTTCGCATAGCCAAGAATTGTCCCTATTCAATATATTTGTTACGTCACCGTAAACTGACGATATAAGATGTGATTGAGATTGCACTATACAACATAATTCAGGCGTCAGAATAAGTTTTCCTTGGTGTAGTTGTGGATAGGTACCTTCACCAATCTTTAATAATGTATCAGAAAATTGACTATCATCCGGGTTATCTCCAGTTCTCACTCGCATGTTTATAGTCAAATGCACCGACTGTATATCACGCCACAAATAAGAGCTTTTCAGGCAAGCCCTAACCTCATCAGCTCGGGTTCCCCGTGGTATTACCGGTAAGGTTTGTCGGAAATCACCACAAAATAAAACCGTGATACCGCCCATTGGTCGATCATTTTGTCTTATATCCCTTAAAGTTCTATCTACTGCTTCTACTGCTTTTCGATGGGCCATCGTACATTCATCCCATATGATTAAATTACACTCGCGTAATACCTTAGCTTTGTCACTATTTCTTGAAATACTACAGGTTGGACTTTCCGTGCAATCTAAATCAATTGGTATTTTGAACATTGTGTGAGCCGTTTTACCTCCTGGTAGCAATGTTGCAGCTATCCCGGATGAAGCTACGGCAAGAGCTATTTTACGTTGATTTCGAACATAAGCCAATATTAATTTAGTCAAAAAGGTCTTTCCAGTTCCTCCAGGTGCATCTAAAAACCATATTGTTCCCAAATTATTTTGGACACTTCTGCACACGCGATCATAAACTGAACGTTGTTCTGCAGTCATTATTGGAATACCGTTTTCTAATGTTGTCAGCAGTTCCATTAAGTTGTTATCTAATCTCTGCGGAATATTCCCTATTAGTTACTTCTCCGACTGAGGTTGGTGTTGGCAAACCATATTCACATAGTGATTTACCGCCAACTGCTGTTAACTCATCCTGAAGAGCTAATAAGCACTGATTTATGGCAAGATCACGGAAATTATCATTAGTTGTGCCTTCATCGTTGTTAGATATATTTCTAAGAAAGTCTTCTGAAAATTTGTTTTTATATTTTTCCCATAATTGTACAGCATCTGACAAATTACAAAATGTGAGTAATGTTACAAATAAATTACGTAACCGTCTTGGATTATCACTAACACAGGATTCTGCTAAAGCGTCATCCCAATGCTGATCATTTTCTAGCAAATGACGCGCTTGGCAAGCTGCATGATAAGTTGGAAAAACAACATCGTCTACTTTTCTCAAATCTATAAATGAGGTTGGTCCTCGCACAGTATGTAATAATAATCGCAAATAGAAACACTCAGCGTTGTTAGGATGAACGGCGTATACTCTGCCAAGAACATGTTCTTTGAAAATACCTGACTCACCATCTACAGGCCTGCCACGGCGTCTTCGATTAAAGACACCTCGTTGCTTATCGTAGGCATAATACGATGGAACTTCCTCATATAAAAGAGATTTTGCAAAATCATCAGTTTGGCAAAGTCGAAAGAATGCTAATAAAGTTGTTTGTCTAGGGTTCTCTAACCGTTCTGTGACATTTTCGGCGTTGAAATATATACGTTGACCACCTTCAAGATGAACATCCAGATGAGTCACAGGTGGAAATCTTTCATGAATGTTGAAACTTAAGATCCGCCACACAGCTTCTGAAGAACTTATATATCTGCCTGACTGATATCTTGTAACTTCATCATGTTCATTTCTCAAAGCAAATGTAGCTTGGTCACTGCCCTTATTAATGTACTTACAAATATATTTTATTGACTCTACACTATTACACATTTCAACATTTATGTGAGCTTGAAATGCTCTGGACAACACAGGAGAATACGGAACGACCCACCTATTGTCTAAAATAACCTGTTGTCCAGATACTCGCTTTTCAACAGTGAAACCACCAGTATCTCTTGAACGGCGACGATATAATGGGTATCCATCATGTCCTGTTACAGTTTCATCCACTAAGGCTTTTGGATATCTTTTAGTGCAACGACCGTCTTGCATGCAATGAGAATTTCCGTTAAATACACCACATGGACCATGTATCATATGAGATTTAACAATGTCGTATAACTCAGGATCTGCAATCGGACTTGGAATTTCAGCACTGATTAAACTGTCTACATCATTAGGTCGAACCTTATCTTTTAACCAAACCAGGATATGTGCTTGGGGTAAGCCGCGTTTTTGCCATTCAACACTATACATGTAACATAATACTTCTCCAAAAATGTTATCTTTGGTAAGTAGATCTATCATTGATTTTAATTTTAATTGAAAAACTCTTGCGATGATATCATGACGGTCATGCGGTGCTTGACCCTCAAGAAGCTCCCGAGTGATTTCATCCCACTTAGGATTGGTAGTTACAGTAATAAATAAGTCGGGACGTCCATATTTTCTCACGTAACAAAAAGCATCTTGAGTACGTTCGTGCATGTAGCGTGGACCACCAGTAAAAGAAGAGGGCAAAATAACTAAACGGCCCATATTCACCGTATCATTATCTTGCTGCATGGCGTCGCGAAGGTGCACGTATTCTTCAGCGCGCAGCTGCCTTTGATTAGATCGTATGTAAACTAATCTTTCGGTTTCAATTTTTGCATACATGTCTACAATAAACTGATTGAATAAGCCACGAAAACGTTGCAAGTATACAAACCTATTCCGTCTTACTTGCAAGTGGTAACAGTAAAATTGAAGGCATGAAATCTTTTTATTATAAATATGTGCGCCTGTACGCGGATCAGTTTGGTATAAAGCAAAATTATAACCATCTTCCCCTCGACAATATATCAAAGGATATTGCCGTAAGCTCTGTGGGTTTCGTAAATACGTTGCAAACGATTGTCTCTAGAACGGATAACGATATCACGCCTATCACGTTCCTGGTCGACCAATACCACAGCAACTTCATTCGTGGATGGAGCATTGTAACGCCCAGGGTGCTCCTGCGTTGGACGCCTATCGGCATTTATAACAATTTTATAATTGTTATCATGATCTCCAGGAAGAGCTTCTAATGCCGATTTAAAACTGCATACATACGAATTAACCTGATGCAACATGTTCTGAAGTTGTGAAATGAGTTCAGCATTTAAATTCGGGAAATATTGATTTCTTATATTCGACTGTTCGTCGTAGTCGGATACAAAATATATTTGAAGAAACTTAGGTTGGTCTTCAGGCAAAAGAGATCCTATCAAATGGTAAACTTGACCTTGTATCTTAAAAGTAGGCATGAAAGGACCTTCGGAAATTTGTTGCGCACCAAAGGATGTCATCTGAAATGCACTATTATAAGTGCGAATGTTGTCTAAAAACTGTTTAGATTGCACATGTTCCCCCAAAAGTAGTGATTTCAAAGGTTCCGGTGGGTCTTCGAATGTTGAAAATTGTCGTTCGCGGTCAGCTGTGAGACGCAATTCTCGCTGTGAAGCAGTTTCAGCTGCTCGGGATAACACATGTTGTTCTCGGTCAATGGTAAGCCTCAGCTCTCGTTGAGAAAAGCTTTGAGACGCCCGTGATGTAGCTCGTCTCTCTCTGTCAGCTGCTAATCGCATCTCTCTCTCTGAAGAGCTTTCATTGGCTCGAGAAGTTGAGGCACTAACTCTCATAGAGTTTAACCGATGTGCTCTTTCCTCTGCCGATTCTTGAGAACGCGCATTTCTCATCCTCTTAGCATCTCTCGAATTTCGAGATAAAGATGGTCTTTTTTTAGGTGGCATTGTGTATTTTCAATCAACAGTAACCAAAGCTACCTTACACTTACGAAACCTATTAATATTATATAATAACTAAATATGGTATATAATTAAACACTACTTACATATATAGTAATAATTATATGATATACTTATATAGTAATAATTATTATTATATGATAATTACGAAAATAAACTATTAATATAATTAAACACTACCACAATAACTAAAATGCGTACCTACTACTACTTCACTTATAAAGAAATAAAATTTTAACTAATAATATGCTTAGACTAAAAGTCGCGCTGAAAAGCACGGTTGGTAAATAACAATTATTGTCTGTCAATAAGGTCGAACACTCTAAACGTCTATTCGCATCAACAGCCAAATATTGTATGAAGCTCGCGCGCGGACCCGCCGCCTTTTTATACCTCCCGCGGCGTAGCGCGTCGAACGCGGCAACCGATACACAAAAATAATCCTTATGGCATGATTCTGTATTCACGCGCGATGACTTATAGCGTATTTCATGTATAACTTTGGTGTTTCTACACCGATTTACATGATTCTTTTTTTTATTGAATAGGTAATAATGTGAACTTTTGTAATTAGGGATGAGTGAGAGTATTGTAAACGTAAGAGTAGACAAATATAGTCAGAAAGCGCCGAATTGCTAAGCTTCCGGAAGTTTCACGTGTTATTGTGAGTCAACTATGAAAGATAGACATATGCTGTCGAGGAATTTATTTTTATATAATAATTTAAGAACATTTGTGTCGTACATGATTTCTATGTAGCTTTAACCATTAAGGCTGCACACGCGACGGAAGCTTAAAAAATGGAGTAACTTCTCCCGTTTTCCCAATATTTCCCTTCACTGCTCTACTCCTATTGATCGTAGCGTAATGAAAAGTATACTATAACCTGCCCAGGAGTAGGAAGAATAATTGTGCCAAATTTCGTTAAAATCCGTCGAGTAGTTTTTGTTTCTATAACGAATATACAGACAGACAGACAGAAAGACAGACAGACAGACAAAAATTTTACTGATTGCATTTTTGGCACCAGTAGCGATCCCTTATCATCCCTTGATAGTTTTTTTTTAAATAAATTTCATGTACAGAAATGGCCTCTCTACAGATTTATTATAAGTATAGATTTATATGTTCAAATTTCGTTCCACTACTATGGATACCTAATCAATTTATTGTTAGTATTTATACATCACAAACACTTGTTCATACATTTAAACACACATAGCAATAAATAACATTGTAAAGGGAGAATAGACACTAACAATGACGTTGCCACCTCCAAAGATCGGACTTTGCTTATTCCTCTGTGTAAAATATGTCATTTAACAGAGGAATGTAACCTAAAATTCCAACAATACTAGCTCAGAAATAAAATAAAATTAACAACAGTTGAAAGATAATATAAAGTCGATTATCATGGAACTTTGAAAAAAAAACACGTACAAATTGTGGATGTACTAACTTATCTAAGAACAGATTTGAAAATAGATGAAAAACAAATGGAATATATGAAGCTGAGTATAAATAGTCCGGCTTACAGTAATTGGATAATTTAATATTATATTCATAAAGGATGAAAATCCACGAAAGCAAAATAGAAACTTGAGACGCACGCGAGAAAATATGCTAAAGATACGAAAAAGGGTAATTTATAACGTTAAATATCGAAAGGATATAAATATATAAGTAAAGTATACATACAAAGCCCATAAGAATAACGTTGTACGCAAAACAATAAATAAGTAGTATATAGTGTAGTAAGTATAAGTGTTACAAGCAAATTACGTAAAGAACGAAAACACAGGAAATTATTTAGGTCACAGACACAGACCTAAAATATAAAACTGAAATAACATTGTTAGAATAAAAACTACTTTTTTTCCTTTGCTTTCTGATCTCTTTATATACGCTTCGATATGGTAACACATTACTCTCAATACACATTGTATAATATCAATATAACGTTCTAAGACTACGTTAGACTCACATATATTTAAAGATTTTGATATCGAGTTATTACTGACGCTAAGCTTACAAGAAGATAATATTAAATTGATCACACAAAAGAGGTTTTAGTCGAAGTTTTAGCGCTGCTTATCTATCGAACGGTAACATAATAACCTACCATTTAATGCTCTATTAGCGTATACTGATATTCTATTAGCGTGATAATTAGCTTTACTGTACCAACCTAACTCTGATAACTACAAAATATGAGTACAAATTAAAAGACCGACTCAGTAAAATAAACACGTGATACTTAAGCAAGGATCACACATTCTACAATATGCTGACTAAGTTCTTACTTTTATTTTGAACTAAAGAACCGCCCCGGCTTCGCACGGTTGCAATGCTGATATTATAAATACTACAGAAAGTCGTACAATGTTCACAGTTCTGTCATTCTCTGCTGTATTGTACATGTGTTATACATATAACCCTTCCCCTTGAATCAATCTATCTATTAAATAAGATCGCTTCCAAATCTGTTGTGTAATTTTAAAGATCTAATCATACATAGGGACAGACAGTCGTAAGCGTGAGCATACATATATGCATATCATGAATACACTTTTGCTGTAAAGTTGCTGTCATCAGTAGGTAATATATGGAAGGTAGGTGTATAGTTTGTATTAAAAATAAATAATTTAATTACAATACATTATAACGAATAATTTGAATATATTGATGTGGAACAATTAAGCAAATTATGCTCTCATGTAATGTTATATAACTCAAATGTAGATAACTTACTGTCTAGTTTAGACAATTTTATTAGTTAAACGATGTTCCTCATAGCGAACAACTTCAGCACGGCTAGAATAACAATTTTACAATCTTCCCGCGTCACGTAGTAGACACGCGTCCGACAAGGAGAATATTAATCATTCCTAACAATCTTATACTCCACATATTATTCCCATAACCCTTTTCAAGCGCAGAAACACAATTGTAACTGATTTGGAATCTCTTAAATTACAAATATAGTTCGTGTTTTACACATGTGTGCTTTGTAACGTTTGAATATTTGATATTGTTATACATCGGCGAGACTAGATTTGGTTTCGACAGCGTGAACCTATATTGTAGTAGGTTACAATATTTCGATCTCCTGTTTGAACAGTGAACGGTTTCAGTGTAATTATAGACACAAAGGACATAATGTCTTGGTGACGGTCCATGGTTGGAGACAAGTTGAATATAGGTCGTTAAAATTTCATACATTGCTAATATCTACTGAAATTGGATTTAGTTACACCACACTAAATATATTAATGCCCTATGAAAATATTGAAAAGTGTAGGATTTTGAATATTTTTGTTATGGTGTAACACAGGATAATACACAGGATAAATCACGGCACCTTCTTTCATATATAATTGTATCAATTGTTATGTAAGAGATGATAATTGTTATAGGGTTGTAGCTCCGACCTACGTGGTCGAGTAGTGTATACACCGGTTTTTTGTGTACGCCACTCCGAGGTCTTGGGTTCGATTTCCGGCCGAGACGATAAAGAAAAAAGTTCATTAGCTTTCTATGTCGTCTTGGGTCTGGGTTTTGTTTGTGGTATCCCAGTTACTTTTGGTTTTCCATAACACAAGCGCTTTAGCTACTTAAATTGGGATCAGAGTAATGTATGTGATGTTTTCTAATATATAACTTCGGTGTGTAAACATATTATTATTAATTACCACCAAAATATAAACAATAAACATTGATGTGTAGCACACAAGTGCTAGATATAAAAATAACAAATACTAAAAAGGTTTCAAGCGAGTTTTCCTCTTTTAACGACACTCGATACAGTCCAGCGGAAACAATAGTATCATATTAACTGTATGATACTCTCATATTTTGTTTCTTTTTTATATTCAAATATATTTTAGTTAGCTTTGTTGTTTGTTTTATTCAAGAAGTTAAATTGCTGTTGTACTTGGTTTCTAGTGGTTTTTATAGTGAATATACTCGATTTATAATCGAAGTACATAACAAAATAATATCTAAGAATTTAAAACAAAAAAAACACAGTCTTTAAAATCACTTTAAGGATAAAACAGAAAACGCAATGAAAAGTGAAAATTCTTCATCCTACTAAATTTTTTCTTTTTCGAATGTTTCGGTTCCCTGCAAAACTGTAATCTTTCTAAGTTTACGAAGTCTGATTGGTAACCATAGCAACTGAGCTCATATCTCGAAAAGGTAATAAGTGTTTCCGTTACGATTTTTCTATAGCAGTATTACGATACTTTGCATCTTCTTAAGAAGGCTGGATATACATAAAAAAATCTCATGAAATGCAGTTAGATCACCTCTCAAAATTGGGTATATATCTTTGTACTAGGATAATACTTGTCCGTGCTATGATTTTGACGTATGACGTACTTCCTTTTTCGTGTGGGCCGCGTTACGTGTGCATAGTGAGTGCGCCGCGTTTAAAGCGTGTGACCAAGGGAGCGCTCCCTAGAAGAAAGTGTCTTCGAAAGTAAGACCTAGGAGGTAAAAACTTCCCTTGTTACTCATCAAAATACTGACAAACACTCGTTTCTTTTTTTGCTTTTGCGTGTACAAACGCTCGTTTCGCTTGTGATTACTCAGTACTTATAAAAAAATAATCTTTATCAGAGATTTTGGGTTCGAATTCAGATAAGTGCTCAGATTTTTTTGCTTGATTTTATAAATTCCATCTGCTAGCTAGTAGTACCATTTGGAACAGGGTACTGAAATAGGCCAACTTTAGCCCAGTCAAGGTGAATTAATAAACTGTTTTGATTTTTAATTGGGGTACATATTTTATTATTGTAATTATAATACGTTAGCTAATAAGGAATAACCTCAAAGTTTACATGTTAAATCTATCGGGATGTTAACATGCCGCATACTATCGTTCCCTGCGGTTTAACCCGACTATTATAAATCATGCCTCGCCTCCAAGTTAGTTGGTCTGGCGATAATTTAAACGACTTGGCAATATATTAGGTGATATTTATGTTCACGTTTATCTATTTAAGGAATTTCGTTAATTTTCATGATTTCAATATGTATTATAATTTTGGATACCTTATTTAACGATAATATCGGAAATTTATCATTAAATAATTAGCTTTGGCATATTTAAATTAATTAATGAATAAATATAAGCAAACTTTAGATTAGCATATGCCATATAATTTCCTAATAGGTTTACTAATATAGCGATATTAAACAATACTGTTTTAATATAATTGTTATGAGCAAGCCGTGAACTTATATATACTTACTTTTAAATTAATGTTAAGTTATTTATAGGTGCGTTACAACGCACCTGCAAGACCCCGGTATAGCAGATGTCCGTGGGCGGTGGTAATCACTTTCCAGCCTCCTGCTTGTTTGCCTCCTATAACATAAAAATTATTTTTACAATATTAAAACGAGTAGTAATAATACTTATATCTATATGATTGGAATATCGAGGAGAGCTAGGATGTTTGTATTGAGTTACATCATATTACGAAAGATTTTTGTTCCCTCTGACCAATTTTAACTATTATTACCTACAAATCAGTTTATAACGTTGTGATAATTGGATACATTCTCTCGCAAATTGAATTTTGTATTTAAATAGAAATTTTATTGTATCGGTAGACGGAATTACTATCGAGTAGTAAAAGGTGGAGTGAATATAGTACTGAGTAATATGGGGCTATAAGGTTAAGATAAAGAGCAAAGGGAAAACGTTATTGGGTGCTCTTGTGATAAGTGTGTGAATGGTTTCTTTAGCTAATTTCAGCTTATGCGTAGTACTACTGGAAAATATATTAGCTACATCATCTTAACTACCGTTGCAAAAGTAATTTATAAATATTTATAATAGGAAGGGACCTAGGATATTGCCCTGTGGTACTCCATGAGAAATTGGTCTATCCTAATGCTTTGAGTTCTATTAAATTTTAAATAGTATCAGTTGTAGATTTCTGACGCCTGAAGACTCCAACTCAAAAAGAAGGGTGGAAATATAAAGATCAAGATTTTGATACCGTCCCTATCTTTTATATTTAAGCGATTTCTGATCAAAATAGTTAATCAAATGTTCAATGAAATTGTTTCAATTCAACCTTCTCAAATATTTGTTCTTTCTTCTTTTCAGGGAAAGCTTTCTTTGAAATGTGCTCTTTGTCTCGCCTCATAACATCTAACAGAGCATTTGTCATTCTTCCATCTTGTCTACAATGGTTCTTCCTTCAGCTCAGGTCTCATGTGTATCTTCTTCTTTTATTGGTGTTACTTTGTCTTTTATTCTCATATTATAGTTAATTGTCATACTGTTCTTTTATTACATTTAACATAAAGATTGTTGAAGTGCTTTTCTCACTTAGTAAAACTCTGTTATGCTTTGTGCATGTACGTACGTTCAAAAAGTTTTTTGTGACGCATAGCTGTTATACAAAATATAGGTGTGAATCGTATAAATCATTTCGTATTAAAAAAGCATAACGATTAAAATTGGCTACCATTATTTAAGACTTAGTGGAAGAACGTTTGAATAGGTACAACCCACATCATAAACTTTGCTAGGAAAGTGCAATACTCAGCATAAATAAATTTAAGTTAATGCTATTACAGGTACTATATAACATCCAAGTTTCTAAGATGAATGTTACAATGGCAATATTCTTTTGTTGATAGTATTTATTTCTTATAGAACGAGATTGTAAAGGCGATGGATACCACTTATCACCACCCAGAAGTCCAGTAAAATCTTTCTACTAAAAAGGTAATTATTACATTTTACATATACATACATATATTATTCGACAAGAAATAAGACTAAGTTAACAAGATAAATGTGACTCATAGTAGAAATTAAAATAAAATCAAGTTTAATTGGAGCGATTTTTCTTTTTAGAATATAAAAAAAAGGAATTATCATCATGTCTGTCTTGCTGAGTGTGCGAAGTTGATAATATGATTTGTGGCTCAAAGGGCGTTCTGAAATTATAGCGTCTCGTTGCTCTTCCCCCATTTGCAAGATTCATGTAACCAGAGAATACTATTTAATTTTCCCTTCTATTTGGCTTCATATTATTCAACGCACTTATAAAACATTATTTATTTATACAAGAACTAAAATAGTTGTAGCAATCGTGTTATAAGTTATGATAGTTTCAGCTGTCATGCTAATTTTGAATTAAGTAAAACATTAAGTACTTATCAAAGATAACTAACTTAAATAATTAATAGAAGAAGGTATACTGTCGTATTATTAATATCATAATGAAATATATACTAAAAAGTTTATTCGCGTTTTTCTTACATTCTAATATACAGCTGTGTTGAGAACCTCTTAGTATAAGATAACAAATGTATCGGGTAACCTCGCTAATAATAATAATAAATTAATAATACTATATTATTATCACATACTTTTTAATAATTTTACGAATTCAAAATTGTTATTACCTTATGCAAATCTTTATGAAAAACACATCAAAAAATGATGTTAAGATCTGCATCTTCTATGACGGAAAGGTTGAGAGTTTGTGTTGTTAAGTACGTAGGTCAACTGACATATGGGCTAACTGATGGTAACCGGACAAAACCTACCATTACATATAAGCATTGGCAATATTAACCATTGCTTTCATCGACAACGCACAACTAACTTAGATAACTAAGATTTTATGTCCCCTGTAGTCGTAATTATACAACTACGCCCACAGGGGACATAAAATCTTCAGTCACTCACCCCTCTAACAACAATACTAAGTATTGCTGTTTGATAGTAAAAATATGATGGATTAAACCATTAAATTTTTGGCTTTTGATATTACAATTCCATAAAAAAGATTTTTTTTTTCGAACTGTGTAGGCCTTTGTCTCTAATTGCCTATACAGCGTCACTGGACGGAGACAAAAAATACGTTAATAATTATTTTCTTTAGTATTGTATTTTGTTAACTACTAGTCCCAACTTTTTACTAAACGATACTCCTCCCATATTCCGCTTGAAGTTACTTTTTTTATAATTCTTCAGCAAATACTTTATAAAATAAACCGATATATAGGTAAGTTAAAAATAGCTTGTGTTTACAAAATTACGATCGTTTTCCTATTAATATAGATTTCAAAGTAAAAGTTATAAACTTATAAACCATGATTAGAATGTCTTGGCACTTAACGATCTTTTTATACAAAAATATTTCCTTCCCCCTGAGAACGGAAAAACAATCACTCAAAAGTTTTTGAGGGAGTACCTAATATTCGTTTAATATAGACCGGAGGGAAGAGCTCTTACGAGAGAAAGTTTATTGAATCGCGTTTACCTTTTAACCATTTACCTTTTACGATTGTATTTGCTTGTAGGTTTTTCTTCTATAATGTAAGTGGAAAGTATATGTTTGCATACGAATAACACGTGCAAGTAACATAGACACGATACACGTTGATCATTATCGGGCAAGGCGACCATTTCACAGCGACAAGGTAAGCTTGTCAACTGTGCAGGACATATTATTTATATTGTCATTGTGTGCGTTAACACACATCTATACTTTGTGCTGCCATTTTCATGATAAGTCGAAAAATAGATTTAACTTTAAAGAAACTTCGAGCTACTTTTGAGGATTTCTTCATGGAAAAAGCCCGAATTTATATTATATTGATCGGCTGCGGACATTAAATGCAAATCCTTGCGGTCTGCGGTTTGGTAAGCCAGTGGGCGACCGAGGTATCCAGTAAAATATAGTTTTGAAAAATTATAAAATATAACTATAATAATATTGGACAACATCACATCCATTACTCTGATCCCAATGTATGTAGCTTAAAGACTTTTAGTATGGAAAATCAGAAGTACCTATCGTCGGTACCACTAACACTCAGACCCAAAACAACATAGAAAACTAATTAAATTTTTCTATATCGACTCGTCCGGGAATAGAACCCGGAACTTCCAATAGGCGTACCGATGATACCACATTTTCTTATTTTTTTATTACTACATGGTATATTGTTCTATCTATATATAGAAATAGAATAAAAACTTACAAGCGCGATTCAGGGCTAACGTAAGCTGACTTCGTTCAAACACACGTTTGAAGACTACTTAACATTCATTCGCGCTCTTCTAAAAAGCTTAGGTGTACTATAGTAGCTCTTACTGGAATATATTTCGTTCAATACACTACATATTATTATGGTTTATTCATTTCATTTTTAAGTAGGTTATAGACATTTGAACCATCTGAGAGTAAAAAGCCACTATTTTTGTTGGTATTATAAATTTTTTCGATCATAACTTATATTGTCAAGGAAAAGCTCAGTGTATGAACTAAGATAGTTTTCCTGTGTATCTGTAATGATTATTAGTTCAATCCAAAATACAGCATACCAAATCTAAGTTACGAAATCGTCTGTTTCGAAATACAATTAATTAATTCATAAGATTTCCTTCTTTTATTCATCAGTTAAATTTATTATTCAAATACAATTCATATTTATTCATTCTTAATATAAAATATAATCTTACTAATTTGAGGGACGGTGTATCACTTTCATTTATAAAATTTTAGAATCTTAATCTATACAAATATTCAAATTAAATTCAAATTTCTGTTGTTACGATAATACTTTGGTGTGTTGTGTCTTTATTTCTTTATCTATAGAAGTCCCAGTAAAATTTGCTATACACATTTGATGGTATTTCAAGTATTGTCTGTTTGTATGTATCAGTCAATGTGATGCTCTGTGTAGTTTTGATGTCCCGAGGCCACTGAGTTGAAAGTGCTACTGTTTGCTATGATTTTGTTAGGCGTCCGTCAGAACGTTGATGATGGAATAATCAAACGGAGACAAAAGCTCTACTGTGGTATATAATTGTACTAAATGTTGATACGCATGACATAAAGAAGTTCATCTTTCATCAGCTATACACAGTACACAACCAATTACTAATATCTATGTGTATCATATAAGCAATCTTAGGAGTTAATATGTTGACCTGTTGTACTAGCTCACTCCCATATAGAAAGAAACACAAAATAACTAATTATTGCTGTTCGGCAGTAGAATATGTGTGGAATCTTGCTTCTATTAATATACATAACAGTTTATATAATGTATATGATGTATATTATACAGGAAAACTCAATCGTTTACCTGCCAACCTCTAACTCATAATCGAAAACCTTTTCGATTATATTTCGTCGATTAAATCGGACGTTTCGATGAAATACTGTATTCAATAAAAAATAATTTAGCGTGAAACTGTGCTTCATATCTATGTTTCGCTGTCCGCTTTTGGGGATTAATAATATCGTGCAACCTTTACAGAAGCACTTTAAAGGTGTGCCTTGAGCTGTAAAAGTTTTAATTCAATTTGAATAATCTTATTGTGTTAAATATAGGCTATTTTATTTGTATTTTTAATTATAAAACAATGCGTGCGACTATAACAGAAGTATATCTTGTTGGCGACTTATATGATTATCAATATAATATATACTTATTAAAAATATAATATAATAGTAAAAATATTTAATAAAAAACATATATAGAGACATAGCACGTAAAATTATGTTTAGATGTGTATATTTATGTTGGAGTAATAAATGTATATATGTTTTAGCAGTTTTTACTGTTAATTATTTTTTTATGTACTGTCAGTATTTTAAAAACCAAACCGTCATGTACGTAAGGTTTATTAGAGAAAGCTGTAACGTTAAGCCTACTTCTTATAAAATTTAACTTTATCGTCTAGTAAAGTGACGATTTCGAATTGAACTCAGAGAAGTTTTACTTCTTCTTCTCGAAACATTGAAGCGTTATGTGAGCCGAAATTAAATAGTGATGTTCATTACACGCACGGGCAGATGCGCTTCGGCGACGGAATTTCACAATCCATTTGCTTTTATTGGCAACGTGTTCACCTTCAAAGCGAGTGGCGACTAATGCAGTGATTAATTACATTTCTCTCGCGTTGTATCGGGATATGAGCTCTTTTTAACATTACTTAAACTGCAATTAAAACTTAAGGAAACAATTGAATGCCGTTTTAGAATTAACTTCAAAACTTTAAGAGGACAAAGCAATAAAAGTAAAAATATTTTTTGTATATTTGCCTATGTTTAATTCATTTGCTAACGTGCATTAAATTTGTTTGGTATTAGGTTGTGTTACCATCACAAAATGTGAGTATAAAGAAGAATAAAATGGGCAAGTGCGAGACGGACTTACGCACTGAGGGTTCCACTGCACAATACTACAATTACAATAAATAAAATTTTACTACAATGTATTACTTTTTTATCAAATTTTATGATTTTAGGTCATTACGGATTTAAGAGCCAAGATAGCCCAGTGGTTAGAACACGTACATCTTAACCGATGATTTCGGGTTCAGACCCAGGCAAGCACCACTATATATATATGTGCTTAATTTGTATTTATAATTCATCTCGTACTCGGCGGTGAAGGAAAACATCGTGAGGAAACCTGCATTTGTCTAATTTCATTGAAACTCTGCCACATTATCTGCATTCCACCAACCCGCATTGGAACAGCGTTGTGGAATATGTTCCAAGCCCTCTCCTTAATGGGAGGAGAGGCCATTAGCCCAGCAGTGGGAAATTTACACTACAGGAATTGACGTATAAACGATTATATATTTTTAGTATAATTCAGTATTTAATATTAATTTCAACTCTGCACTTCTACCCATTCTTAAGAAAAAGGTTTTTGATGGGCAGAAAAATGGTCGGCTACACAACGAATCTCGCAAGACTTTATTTTTTTCTAGAGGTACAGAACTATAAAAATAATGTTAAATGGTTGAATGTAACTGGTTTATAGTTACAAGATTGACCCTACCCATAGAAAAAAAAAAATATTAAATAAACTTGTGCGATAAAATAAAAAGTCTGTGTACATAAATCTGAAGACAGTAAAACATTTAAATAATATAATTCCATAAAATAATGTATTGTCTGGACAATTCTTGCAAAAGTGTTTATATAATGTCCAAATGTTTGTTAAACTTTAGAGCATCCTAAAAACTGGAAATCAGAATTGCTGTGCTATTCTGTTACCATTTTATTTCACAATTCTGTACAAATGTAATATAATTCTTGTGTACCTAATGTAGAAAATTTACTTCCTCATTTAATATATTTAAAACGGAATTTTAATGGTTATATCGTTTAATTTAAATGTTATTTATAAATTTAGTTTATTTGATCTTATATTTTAAATTAAGTTACTATTTAATTAAAAAAAAACTTTTTAGTGTTTAAAATTATTACAATTATATTTTTTGTGTTTAAATTATTTTCGATTTTTTACACATTTTATAATTTTGCCATGTCCTTAATTAATATTTCTTTCATTATTTTTTTAATATCGTATGACACTTTCTGTCTTTTTAGGATCGTTAACGATTTTCAGGGTTGTACTGACATAGTAAATTTTAGGATCATTGTAGCATATACTAATTATTACAATGTTCGTTTTTTGTTATTCAAAGTATTTTAACCAACGACAATGATGTTCTATTTCTCGACAGTCACTTCGAAATAGAAGGTAGTTTTATATTCTTCACTGAATATCCGAAATCGGCTGGATTTGAATGGGATAAGACTTTATTCTTTTGAGGTAGTTTTGATATATATACAACGACAGCGCCGATGGCATTTGACTTAAACCAATTTGTAGTACATTGACGCCTCCATATAATAATCCAGTATTCGTAACACAAATTTCATAAGCAAGCTTCTAGCTTATTAATGATATATTTTTTAACTAATCACTACTATGACAACTCTTAAATGAAATGAAAACATTTTTTTTTAAATATTTACACATATAAATAATAATTGAGTTATACAAAAATGTCTGTAACATTTTAAGATAAATCAAATTACTTACGATATTATCTCTTGAAGGCATTGACACGAAAAACTATTTAATTAAAATCTCAAGATTTAGTTTTGCTTTTGAATGTTGCTTCTATCTTTCTTTGAAACTTTCTTTAATACTGGGCATGTATTCAATAGGATTTCAGGAAAAGTTTGTTATGAATAAATACTAGACAAACTTTAAGAAACTTTATAAAATTACATTACGAATAAACGAGAAAAAGAAGTAAACTTAAATATTTCCGTGTTGGTGAATCTAGAAAAAATCAGTTTAAAATGTCCTTTGAAAGAGTCGCAAAATGTGAAACACGAAATTACGGCGTATTGTCGTTCCGGAAGCGAGCGAGTTTGAATTTATTTTTCTCGAAACATTTCTATGTGCCTCAAAAATCATTAATCAGGCTTCTATTTGGCAGTGACCCAAGGACCTTATTCCCCTCATTTGTATTTACAGAAAGAGTTCCTGACCATAAATCATTTCATTTTGATAAATGAATTCATTCAATTTTTTCAAATCTCTGAGGGCCTCCTCAATTTAATATATGGTACTATTTTGTAAATGAGACGAATAAATAAAGAGCCACTCAGAGAAACAGGATGTTGGCTGTGTATTTACTGTATCTATAGCACATGGTAAGAAATTGTGTGGGTTCAAATCATGTTGGTTTTTTCTATGTAGTATTAAACATTGATAATTTTAGAAGTTTTTAATGTGATGTCAACTAATTCTGTAGTATATTTAGTATCACTATTGCAACCGCGTAAAGCAAAAATATACAAATGTTTTATTATCTTAAAATATTTACACACCTATATAATAAATATATTTTTATATGTATTCATAATTTTATATATGCACCGCTTACCCCAAAGGTTTTGAAAACATCTTTCTAAGATTTGCTTGTCTGTAAGGTATGGCTAATTAGCCAAAAGTCCGCTCATTGTAAAATCCATAAAATAATTGTTTATATTTTTGTTTATATAAGATTTCTGTATTTGAGGTGTACAATTAACAGTATTAACATTATTTAAAATATATTTAACCATTTAATTATATAGAACATGGGCAAAATTTAAGATACTTAAAAATCTGGTCAGACAGACAAAGACATGACGCGCTAAGTTGCGGCGAGTGCGGTGGAGCGCCCTTCCGGCACTATCTACACCGGAGATGGCACATTCATCGCAATCGACATATGCGCTTGGCAAACTGCTCAGATATTTCTTGGTCCTGTATACTTAGTGCTCGCTCCTTAGTTAAGAGGAAGTATATATGAGCTGTGTCCGTAGGTTTTTAGTAGTATTTTAGTATATATTTAATCGCGCCTGCGATTTTGCCATATATAAAACCTTTTTTTACAATATTCAAAAATAAAAAGTAATGTGTAAAATCGAATGTTCTGTGATTTTCTTTTGTTTTTTATTTCACTAACTAACTACTAATGATAACGTAACAATGTATACTTATATTGCAATAATATCAAGATTAAACTAGTTTTAAAGCATTTTTTTTGTTTAATTGAGTTCGGACTCCAGTGTCTAAGTAATAGACATTTAGTAGAGTATATAAAGGACCGAGTTGGCCCAGTGGTTAGGTTAACATCTTGACTGATTGCAGGTTCAAACTGAATATCCATGTGTTTAATTTGTGCTTATAATTCATCTCGTGATGGGGGGTGAAGGAAAACACAGTGAGGAAACTAGCATGTCTCTTCTTTCATATAAAATCTGGCACCTCTGTATTCATCCAAGCTGGAATGTGGAATTTGTTTTAAAAACCATCTCCTCAAACTTGTTGCTTAAGTAAAAAATATAGTCTTTGTAATAATAGAATAAGCAATTAATCTGATTAATTTATTAATGGATGTTTTATTTTAAGAATCAATATTCTATATTTTTGACAATTTAAACTTATCTTTAAAAGTTTTTACTGATGTATTTAATAAAGTTTTAATCAATATACAGAATGTTCAAAGCCAAAATGTACATAGTTAGAATTGACTACGGAGCGGTTGACCCATTTACTAGAATGTTTTTTTGTTACCAGTAAAAAATATAGCGCATTTTAAACGAGATCTAATTCTTTTGCAGATTTAAAATTACTGTAGAACCGGCAACTTTCTTCCGGCACTGTTATAACCGGTAATGATGCACTCGACGCCATTTTCCAAGTTTTCTCAGATAATACAGATGAACTTATCTGATCATAAATTAAAATGGATTGTTTTAAAATAATATTGAAATTCGAAAATAGTCTTTATGAGATAATTTTTTTAGTCTGTGTTTTAAACAAAACAAATAACATTAAAGTTGCACTTGAGGAACGCTCTGTTTTACTAAAAATTGATTGATTAATATTTTCAATGTCATTATGTATTTGATGTGAATGTCTTCTGACGTTTTAGAATTAGAATTTAGAATAAACAGAGCGACAAAAACAAAAAAAGAACTTTGGAAACTGTAAGGATTAAAGTGTGTAGTGATATATTTAAAAAAATGGCATAACAAAAATTTTGTACTGGAACAATTCCGGTAGTATATTTTTTGTTATCAGGAATAGTTTTAAGTAGTATTGATGTTGAAACAAAAGACACAACGTAAAGTAATGTTAACCGTAACACTCTTAAGGCACTTTCTTTTTATACTGAAAGAAGATAGCATCGCGCTGGGACCAAGATGCACTTTAGTCTTTTGTTTGGTAAACTTACTAAGCAAGTTCGACATTCAATCCTTTGTGGTGATACTTCGAAAAGTTTTAGTTCGAGAAGACTGTTTTGCCGCGGGTGACTCGAATCGCTGCCACACAGCCTCGCTACTTCCGCGCTCTTGCAGCTGAATTAGCAATTTATTTTTCATTCCACTGATAACTTTAAATATTTTATTAAAGACAACATTAGTGTTTATTAATTGATAAAAGATTTTTTGTACCAAAATTTACACTTAAATCAAAATATTCTTCATGTATCCCAATAACATTAGTATGTGATTTTTTTATTTAAACATAAATTATTTAACTATTAAAAGAACTATTTTGTTTTATTAAAAATCATATTAATTAAGAAAACGTTATTTAAAAGCAAGACAATAAATCTATCTAAACAAAAATAATAATATTAGACTATTCTAGCTCCCAAAGCGAGGGCTTCTTTTTTTCCTTTTCTTCGCGGGCTCAGTATTAAAAGTCTTAGATTGTGTTACCACGCGGGCCCAGTGTGAAAGCGGTAGGAGTTTGCAAATGCAAACTCGTATAGAGTTTCTCGAATCTTCGAAAATTCTTCAACATGCATAGTTAAGGGTTTACCGTTGAAGCCAGCGAAAAATCGTTAATTAACAGGGACATAACTTGGAAAAGTTAAGTCGTGCCGTGGATCAAACTTTAGCATTGCAGTCCATCAGTCTTCGCTTAGACTATGGCTGTTTTCTGATTGTTACATTATTTTAAAGTTATCATTTAAATTTTAGAAAACAACAAAATGTTATTATAGCACATTCTCAAAGATTCTCATTATAAAATAAATTTTAAGCCGGTTCCGTGTTCCGCTGGCATGTCAATAAAAGTAACAGTAAATATTCCATTGTTGGAAAACCCCGCTGATCGTTCTCACTTCTCCAGTGGGAGTACTGGTTACAAATGTGGCAAAGTTGCATCCACAACGTATACCTACATTTCATTGCAATATTTTTTATCACCACCAAGTTAGAGAAAAAACAAAAATTAAGCTCATACAATTTCCCCATTACTTACCTAATTCTATAATCCACATGTTTTGTTCACTTAGTGATTCAAATTATTAAAGTTTTAATAACGATAAAACAACATGACCAAAATATAATTATTGTTAATCTTATCTGGCCTATTACAAATAAAAACCGATCATGACATTTATCCACTCAATAAACCAATACGAAACCTTTTACTTTTAGCGACATTGAGCATTCAAAAGTGTTTTATTGCGCGCCGCACTTCCACGCCCGAATTCCCGAATAAATACTAAAGAGCATCCGATCCCCTTTTTCTCGTAAGACGTTTCTCACTTATTCTTTAGGGGTTACACCGTCACAGGCGAAGGCCAAACCCAGCTCATCATTTGCATCCAAATAGCTCCTATAAATTCGCTACCCGAATTTTCGCCGTTCTCCCGTTCCTTGGGAGCAATTAAATACTTTTTCCACGCTTCAGTCCGCTCGCTCGATTTTTCGGCCCGAATAAATTCGACCAGATTTCAACACTTGCAAGCTTCATTAAGTAAATAATTTTGGTTTTTGTATTCAGTAACGTGAACATTTTGATGTGTTTCATATTTTATTTTTTCACGGTTTTTTTTTTGTTTTGTTTCGTGAAAGGGTAATAAACTTGTTGAAAGCCACTGGCAATTCATAAAAAAATGTGTAAAATTGTTTTCAAATTATCTCCAAATAAGAAAGAATAATCTACGTTACGAAATTTTATGGGTACAATAAATGAAAATAATATGACACGACCATAGTTTTGCGGTCTTCCTGTCTGTACCCAGGTAACTTTTATTTATTTCTAATACCTATACCCAACTCGCACCTGTTGTTATTGGCATTGGAAGCTTATAATTCATTATTGCTCTATCCCTATTCTTCCCAAGAATTTTATTGTAAGTTATAAAAAATTACTCGCTAATAGTTTCGTCTTTAAATACTATTCTAAATACAAATATTGTGCCAAACGATCTTTCTATTCTTCTGTACCTATTATACCCATTTTTTTACCAATCGGAAAGTTGTATCCACCGCCCACATATATTGGCACTTTAAGAAATTTCAGCATCGATAATTTTCTACCAACCTTGGAAACTAAAATCTTCCTCGTGCTTATATATGACTCACTCACACTTTAAGGCAAAACACAATTATACCAATTATTAGAATAGGCATTACCGACCCACGGTACCACCCACTGATCGCCTATTCTAAAAATGGTATGGTATAACGTTTGTCCTTCTTTTTTTAACATAATAATAGTCACTGTGACATATCTATAAAAAATAGCTCGAAGGCTTTTCTCACTATAAATCATATAAAGCATAATATAAAGTTTAGTTTCACAATCTTTCATACAAAGTTTTCGAATATCTGTAATAGTTTTGGCAGCGTTCGCTTGGACCGACAATTTACTCTCCGACTACTTTGACATAATAAGCTACATCTCTAAATATATAAAAGTACTGATATATACAGTCTGTGTCCAGCCTTAGACTATTATCGATCGCACTTACTTCTTCTTCCTTTCAAGGTCTGGGTTAAAAAAACCCCGTAACTTTTTATCCTAGCAGGGCCTGAGATTTGAATCCAAGACCTCTGAATCTTATATTTAGTGACTAGAACGCAACGAGGTAGTTCACAACTATTAATAGACTTGTATTTGCGTCGAACAGATTCAGATGAAATTTAGTATGGAGATGATTTGAGACCTAGTTATTAATAATTAGAAATCATAATTAAAGTTGATCGCAGTGGTTTCAAATTTATATCACTTATATATCTCAATAAATTTTAATTATTTTTAGGATTTTTAAGTTTAGGACTGATTTAATTTAAAAAATCAAATACGTGTGTTCCTATTTTCAAATGGAACAATTAATATAAAAGTCTACTAAAATATCTCGGGAAGTACTACAAAAGACGCTTATAACTTTTGCGGTGAACATGGAACGGGCGGTTCTTTCGTGCTGAAGAATTGAAGTCGGAAGCCAACTTTGAACTCCATGCATAATAGACGTCAATTCATGACATACATTGATGTTAGGGCATATTTTATACCTCAATTTAATAAAAAACATTTTAGTGCTAAATAAAAAATAAGAAAATAGAACACATTTGATATCCTTCTATTTCTTTCACTGTTGTAAGGTTAGTTGTAAAGAAATTATTACTTTTCGAGCTCTTTACTTTAAATAATATGTTATTCAATAATGTCAACCAAGCAGATCAATATATCAACCAATACTATCTATCTATGTACTTACTCAAAAAAAAACTAGAGCAAAAATCTAATATCATTTCCTTGACAAATTCACTAAAATAAAAGATTTTAAAGAAGGTATTTATATGTACTACGTCTCGTGTTTTTTTTTCCACGTGAGTTAAATATGGGATGATAAAGCTTATTGTTGTATAAATTTGAAGATGGATGTATAGACGAGAACACTTTTCCCCTTTCTCATGGAAAGATAAAAAGGATCGACGGCGCTTTTGATTGAAACTTAGAATTATAAATCGTTGATTGCTTCTTGTGTTTCTGCAATATTTGTCAAAAAGTTACAATGCTTTTCCTTGTAAATAATCAATGTTAATGTGTATTCCTATTCAAATTCAAACACATCTCGAAGTGAGTTCTCTAGCTCTCTGTAAGCCATTTTGCAGATTTATTCAAAGTAATTATAATTTTAATTGTTAAAATTATTATGAATACAATTCAGAATTATATAAATTGAAGGTTATTTGATTATGGATAATGTATAATAATATTTATTTTTAGTTACGATTTCAAATTCTCAGAATCGATTACCCTTCTATAATTGTATTAACAGGAAAAAAAAATTGCGCCAAAAATATTGATAATATTTCAAAACATGTGGACAATGCAGTTATTCTATTATTAAAATAAATTGATTA